>NW_026068278.1:701141-742464 GCF_014885135.2 Alexandromys fortis | reverse complement strand
GACTTCTTGTTTACTTAGGTATTATTATATCCTTCTGGAGTCTTTGATGGAGTTGAAGAATGGATAGTTATAGTTTTCCTTAGTTATTATAAAAGATAAAATAGATATAAATATTGTAACTATAATTCTTGCTTGATAACTGTTTTGTTATATGTAATTTTACTATGTTAAAGTTAAAGCCTTTCTTTTTTGTTTAAAAAGAAAAAGGGGAAATGATATGGGAGTGATTTCTTATTAATAAAGAAACTGCCTAGGCCCATTTGATAGGCCCTTAGGTGCCGGGGATGCAGCCTCGCAGCTCATATCACTACATTTTCTTGTTCTCTTTTTTAGGAGACAGACTGCACCAGAGATACAATTGTTTTGTACACACGAGTGTTTGAGGGTGTGTGTGCGTGTGTGTGTGTGTGTGTGTGTGTGTGTGTGTGTCTGACTGTGTCTAGATTCTTTGTATGAGTTGTAATTGGGTTATCATCAGTGTTTATGTGACCTCAGTTACTCTTTTACATCTTTTTCTTGTTTGTTTGTTACACTTATATATTTTAATAAAACCCCAGTTCCCTCTCCATACTCAAATCCCACATCCCAATATTTTACACTCTATACCTATCCATTTCCTACAGACTTTGTAATTTCATTATTCATTGGAGATGAACAATATTTTCCTATTTTATGTAACTCATACACATTATTTTCTGGTCTGTTTATGACTAATGGTTAATTTTAATATTTTGCTGAAGTAAGCAAAGCATCAACAAACATGGGAATGCAAATATTAATACATAAGGTATTGGGTACTCTCGGTATTTTTCCAAGAGAAAGACATAAGGATCATATGTTAGTTCTAGTTTTAGTTTTATGAGAAATCTCCAATCAGATTTCTACAATGGTTGAACTAACTTTTGCACTACCAACTGCGAATTAGGACTGCTCTCCCTTCGGATCAAAAAAAAAAAAAAAATTGACAGACTTTTGATAGAAGCCACTTCTACTTGGGAAAACTCATATTTCAAAGTGTTTTAATTCGAATTAGCATGATGCCTATGAATATTGAACACTTTAAAAATATTTATTGGCCATCTCTATTTTTTTTTTTTTGATTTTCGAGACATGTTTTTTCTGTAGTTTTTGGTGCCTGTCTTGAAACTAGCTATTTCTTTTTTTGATGTCACCTATTTGTGTGCTGATTGGCACTTATATTTCTCTGACATTTAATTTATTCAATGCCATGTAAGTTCTAGATCTTAGCCCTTGTATGATGTGTAGCTATTAAAACCCTGGTCTCATCTAATGTTTCACCTGTTTCATCAGCTTTTTATTTCTATTGATATTTTTAGCAATCCTTGTTTTCCTAGTGTTTCCTTTCTTTGAGACATGATTTCTCAGTGTAACCTTGGCTGCCCTGGAACACTCCTGCAACATGCTCTATAGATCAGGCTGATCTCAATCTCACAGAAACCTGACTGCTTCTGGCTCCCAAGTTTTTGGGATTAAAGGCAGGCACAACTACTTCCCAGATTCTCTAGTGTTCTCTTACACCTCTTTAGACTCTTACATTCTATCTGTCACCTGTTCTACAGAGTTCCCATTTTGGAGTGAATCTTCCATTGTGTCTCACTTTTTGCATATTGTCTGGCAATAGATTTCTGTATTTATAGTTACCTCATGAAGGAGGAAATATGTCTGATAATGGCTGAGTTAACCACTGATCTATGAATACTGTAGAATGTCATTAGGAATAATTTTATGCTATGATACTTTAGAATAATACTAGTATTTGACTTTGCCATAGGACCCCGATCTATCTCTTCCCATGTTCTTGGCCATCAGAGCAGTGTCAAATATGTTTTTCATCTCATTGGGTGATCCTTAAGGCAATCAGACATTGGTTGGTTATTCCCAGAAGATTTATGCCAGTATCATGCTAACACCTATTTTATGCAGGTATATGCTAGGGTAATAGCTGGTTTAGAATTTATTTTTCTACTCTGGTAGCATGCATAACACCTTCTAACTCCTGTGAATATTAATCAATAGGGCTGAAAATTCTAGGTAGGCAACAGTTCAAGTTATTCATTTTCAGTGATTTGTATAAGTATTGTCTTCATCGATATTACCTTACCTATGTGGACACCAAGTAATATATTTAGCAGTAGAATGGGTTTTTTGAGTGTTGTATGGGACTTGGTTGGCCAATAATCCAGTTAGACTTGTAGACCTCATTTAATATAGAGAGATGTCCAGCTACATTTTCATCTTCCCTGTTATATGGAGTTCTATTTAGATTGCCTTCATATATGGATGCAATTTAGGCAGCTTCTATTTTATTGTTCTCCATAAGAACTTCCAATTGGCCTTCAGTTTTACTTTTCCCTCTCCATAAACCCTTTATTCATCCCTCTTCTAACACTCTTACACTGTGATCCTATTCCATTGCATAACATCCCAGCCCATAATTCCACATTCCATTCCATTTCCTGGATAGATTTAACCTGAGAGCCTAGTCCCATAATTTAAACATAACATATGTGGTTATGTGGAGTAAAACATACTTACCTAAACCTCAAAAAACAAACATGTATCAGTGCATGTATACAATGTTTGCCTTTTTGTGTCTGGGTTACCTCACTCATTATGACTTTTCCCCTAGATCCAGTCCTCTGTCTTTAAATTACACGACAGATAATTTTTACTTCACATAATATCATGTGTAACTATCTGGAAAAGGGCATGAAACAGACTGAATAAGAAAATTAAAGAGAAGGGGTATTACAAGTGAGGTTATCCTCCTGGGAGGCCTGTGAAGGCATATGAGTAGAACACGTAGAATTCAAATCCTGAGTTGTACACTGAAGTTCAGTTTATCAGTCACTGCCTGTATCTAATAAAGAGATGGGTAGATATTCTGGAAAAAGAGGGTAAAATAGAAAAAAAAAAAACACAATAATTTTATACTCCTTGGTGCACATGAATGTGGACAAAGTCTCTGGAATTGACCTCCTGACCAACTGAATTCAGTCATGTCACAACAATCCAGTGATCTCAACACAAAAATAGAGCTTCTAAATTCCAGAGGCAACAACACTTAGGGCTGTAGCTGACTCAGTTAGTACCTCATGCATCAGTGTTGAAATCAACACAGTATAAGGAAAGATCTCCAGAGCATGTCAGAAAACAATGCTCACTGACCTCTATAATACAGGACATAAAAAGTGGGCAGAAATTTTTCCTAAAATGTATAATTTGATTGTGATTATTAAATCAAATAGATGATACTTAATGTGTCCCAAAAAATAACTTAGTATGATACAAAAATTTCCTAACATTAGCTTTCATGCTAGACTTCCCCAGAACATTCACAAACATATGAGAACACACTATCTCTTAGCTCCAACAAGAGAACTTATATAGCAGGAAGGTATGCAAATAAGGCTGATCTCTTCATATGAAAACCAGAAAAGCACTCACCCTGAAGCTCAGACAAAGGAATCAGTCCTGGATGCCCAGTTCTTCCCATTCAGTGATCAGCACAGAAAACAAAACACACAATGGATTTCATGTTGATTTGGGTTTTCTTTGTTGCTTTTTTTAAAGGTAATTTATGAAGAAGAGATACTGAGTGTGTTAGTGAACATGAACAAGTTTTATAAAAGATAGAGCTTCTGTGGCAATTTACTAACAACCTTCTCTTTGTTTGCAGGTGTCCAGTCTGAGGTGCAGCTTGTGGAGTCTGGAGGAGACCTGGTGAAGTCTGGAGGATCCCTGATACTCTCCTGTGTAGCCTCTGGATTCACTTTCAGTGACTACTGGATGGACTGGTTTCGCCAAGCGCCAGGGAAGGGGCTGGAGTGGGTTGGAGATATTAATAAAGACAGCAGTACTATAAGATATGCACCATCTGTAAAGGATCGATTCACCATCTCCAGAGACAATGCCAAGAACACTCTGTACCTGCAAATGAGCAGTGTGAGATCTGAGGACACAGCCACTTATTACTGTGTTATATACACAGTGATGGGACTTCAGTGTTAACTCAGACATAAACTTCACTGTTAGGTCACTCAGGCCACCAGGTGGTGCAAAAGACACAGAATACATGTATCACCCCCCGAATTTATGCAGAAATGATTAGATTAATCACTCTTCTCAGGTGTTTGATCTGCATTTTTTTACACTTTTTTGGAATTCTCCACATGTATGTTCTGAAGATATCCAATGTCCTCAACACATTATATGTTCTCCTTGTGTTATTTTATCATAGGAGGCACAGTCTCCCATGAATAAAGTGTAAACTGACAACTTTGAGGACACAAAGTACCCTACATTAATCTCTGAAATTTTATGAGAAGAAAGTACATGGACATTTCTAAGTATTTTCATATTTTAGGCAGAGGTTCGGTCATTTTTTTACTACAGCAGCATTAATGTTTCAGAGAAAATGCAGAGAAAAATGACACCATGATCATTAGATACAAACATCCTAGCATATTTATAATATTCTCTCTTCTCCTTGAGGATGGTGCACTAATGGTCAAATAAGATCCAGATGTGCTTTTAGTTAATTTGGTTTATTACTTCATGACTTTAAACTTGGTTCATAATAGAAATTTATATAAACAGATCCCATCAAGAAAACTTCATGAATCTGCCATAAGTACATTGGGTATCTGAGGTAAAATCTCATCAATGGAAGAGCAAGTTCATTTCTCTTAGATCCACAGAAATATTCACCATACTGTGCAAAACACTAAGGATTTTTATCTTGGTTATATTTCTATTGCTATGATAATACAACATGATGAAGGCAATATAAAATGAACACATTTATTAGGTTTACAACTTCAGAATCTTAGAGTGCATTATGACTGAGTCAACACTTGGTGGTTGGAACAGCAGCTGAGTGCCCTAAGTTTGATTTGTGATCTGGAAGCAGAAGTCTCTGAAATAGACTAAGTCTTTAGAAAAATCTAAGTTGTCTAAATGACATACCACCTGCTCCTACAAGAGTACACCTCCTAATCTTTCCCAAACATTTTCTCCAATTGAGACTTGAGTATTTAAACTTATGAGTCTATATGAGGCTTTCTAATTCAAAATTATATACTCAGTGAAGGCACTACAGTTTGGGCCTCATGTATGAGAAATATAGAGTCTGAAAAAGAAGGGCACTGTTCTTCTCAGGATCACCTTCTTCAACCTTCCTATATTCATTTAACATTATTCCTCAAACAACATCCATAATTCTTCCATCTGTCTATGTCTCTACATATTACAATCTTAATTAATATGTCTCAGTCATTTACAAGCTTTGGTTTTCTGTTCATTAATGCCATATTATTTATTGTATATGAATTTCCCTAGGGATAAACAGATTTACAACTATTCCTACAGATGAAAATAGCTTCTGTTCACTTTAGTATCTTCTGTGACTTTGTACAAATTCAGTTGTCCATTTTTTTTGTTCAAAACTGAAGATTTTAGATACTTGTAATGAGCTTAAAACTGTGAGGTTTAATATTGCTAGTAAGCTTGTCTTAATAGGAAATCACATAATACCCTTACTCAAAAAGTTGTAATTAAGACAGCAAGATCACATTTACCACAGATGGCAAGTTTTAGTGGGCTGCATGTCAGTAGTCAGTAGAATAATAAAAATGGGAATACTGCCTATCCCCAGTTAATTCATCTGTGTACTTTCTGACCTATTTACAAGAAAGAAAATAACATAAATGATATGCAATTATAGTTTGGATGTGACATGATGATCACCTAAGACACACAGATACTGCTGTGCTCCTTGTAATAAATTTTGTGGACCATTTTGAAGGGAATGCTTACTCTGCAACTGTTGGAGAGAGGTTGCTTGTATGTTCCCAGCCACCCAGCTAGTTTAGTCAAGAAATACTCACTCAGAAACTGTATTAATTAAGTCTCTGCTTTGTCCATTAGCTTTAGCTTCTTACTGGCTCCTATATTAATTTAATCCATTTTCATTCATCTGCATATCACCATGTGACTGTGGTTTACCAGGTAAAGTCCCCAGCAATTGTCTCTAGTGGCTCCATGGCTTCTCTCTGACTCTTCTCTTCTTTCTCTCAGTATAAAGCCCAGCTTTTCCCTCCTTGTTTTGTTCTTCCCTGTCATAGGCTCAAAACAGTTTTTTATTCCCTTAACCAGGCGGTGGTGGCCCACGCCTTTAATCCCAGCACTCAGAAGGCAGAGGCAGGCGGATCTCTGGGAGTTCGAGGCCAGCCTGGTCTACAAGAGCTAGTTCAGGGATAGGCACCAAAGCTACAGAGAAACCCTGTCTCAAAAAAAAGTCCCCTTGACACATAATAATCAAAACACTAAACATACAGAATAAGAAAAGAATATTAAGACATGCAGCAGAAAAAGGAGAAATAATATATAAAGGGAGACATATCAGAATTACACTTGACTTCTCATTAGATACAATGAAAGTCAGAAGATCATTGTCAAGCATTATGCAGACATCAAGGGACCATATATGCCAGTCCAGACTATACACAGCAACATTTTCAATAACCATAGAAGGACAGAACAAGATATCCCATGGCAAAAGCAGATTTAACCAATACCTAGCCACAAAACCAGCCAAACACAAACTACTAGAAGGGAAACTCCAAGCCAAGGAAGATGGTTAGATGAAAAACAAAACAAAACAAAATAAAGTCAGACAATTGATGGTGTCATAGCAGCAAATCCCAAAGAATGGGAAAATGTACAAAATAACATCACCAACAATGAAAACTAAATTAACAGAAGAGAGCAACCACTGGTTGTTAATACCCATTAATATAAATAAATTCAACTCACCTATAAAAATACATAGTCTTACAGATTGGATACTAGAACAGATTGCTTCCTTCTTCTGCATAAAAGAAAAACACCTTGACCTCAAAGAAAGACATTGTCTCAGAGAAAATGGTTGAGAAATTTTTTTTCCCAAATGATTGGACAAAAGAAACAAGTGGGTGTATCTATCCTAATATCTAACAAAATAGACTGCAAACTAAAATCAATCAAAAGTGTAAAGAAGGACATTTCTTATTAGTCACAGAAGAAATCAATTGAGAGGAAATCTCAGTAAAAACATCTATGCCCCAAATACAAGGGCACCCTCATATGTAAAAGAAACACTTCTAAAGCTTACACCATGCATTAAATTCCACAGACTAATAATGGAGAGTTCAGCACTCCACTCCCAGTCAGACAAAAAATTAACGGAAATTAAGGGAAGTAACATGGTGTTATGACTCAAATGGTCTTAACACATATCTATAGAATATTCTAACCAAATATTTCAGCACCTCATGCAACCTTCTCAAAAATTCATGACATACTCAGTAACAAAAGAAACCTCAACAAATAAAAGAAAATTAGAATAGACTCACATATCTTCTCAGATCATCATGGCTTAAAACTAGAATTTAACAGCAATACTAATTCCAGAAATCCCACAAACACATGGAAATTAAGCAATGCTCACCCGAATCATCAATAGTTCAAGAAAGAAATAGAAGTTGAAATGAAATACTTCCTAAAATCCAATTAAAATGGCCACATAACATAGCCAAATATATGGGACACAAAGAAAGCAGTGTTAAGAGGAAAGTTAATAGCACTAAATAACTACATAAACGACCTGGGAAATTCCCACATGAGTAAATTAACAGAACATTTGAAAACTTTAAAACAAAAGGAATCAAACTCACCCAAGAGAATTAAATGGCAGGAAATAATAAACTTGAGAGCTGAAATCAACAAAATAGAAACAAAGAAAACAATACAAAGAATCAATGATCAAAGAGTTGGTTCTTCCAAAAATCAACAAAATAGACAAACCTTTATCCAAACTGACCAAAAGGAAGAGAAAGGATATCCAAATTAACAAAATCAGAAATGAAAAAGGGGATATAACAACAGATAAGGAGGAAATACAGATAACCATCAGGTCATATCCCAAAAATCTGTACTTCACAAAATTGGAAAACTTAAAGGAAATGGACAACTTTTGCATAAATATCACTTACCAAAATTAAATCAAGACCATATAAGCAAATTAAACTATCCATTAACTGCTGAAGAAATAGAAAATTTCATGAAAAATATCCCAACCAAAAGAAGCCCGGGACCAATTGTTTTCAGCTCATAATTCTATGAGATTTTCAAAGAAAAATAAATACCAAGACTCCCTAAATTGTTCCATATAATAGAAACAGAAGGAACATTTCCAAACTCTTATTATGAGGTTATAATTATCCTTATACACAAACCACATAAAGACATTACTAACAATGAGAATTACAGACTAATCTCACTCATGATCATTGAGGCAATAATACTGGCAAATTGATCCATCACATCAGAACCATCATACAACATGATCAAGTTGGCTTCATTCCAGAGATGCAGAGATGGTTCAACATAGGAAAATCAGTCAAAGTAATACACCAGGTAAAAAAAAAAAAAAAAAAAAAAAAAAAAAAAAAAAAAAAAAAAANAAAAAAAAAAAAAAAAAAAAACTTAAAAATAAAAACCATGTCATCATTTCATCATTTCATTAAAAGCTGAAAAAGATTTCAACAAAATACAACATCCCTTCATGATAAAGGTCGTGGAACGAGCAGGGATAGAAGGAATATACCTAAACATAATGAAGAAAATACAGAGAAACCCAACAGACAACATCAAACTAATTAGAGAGAAAATCCCCAGTGAAACTACTGAAACCAGGAACAAGACAAGGTTGTCCACTCAATTCAATACGGTTGTTGAGGTCCTAGATAGAGCAATTAGACACCAAAAGGAGTTCAAAAAGATACAAATCGGAAAAGGGAAGTCAAACTCTCACTATTTTCATATAAAATTACAGTTTACATAAGGAACCCAAAAAATTCTGCCAAGGAACTTCTACAACACATAAACACTTTAGTAACATAGCAGGATACTGGACTAACTAAAAAAAAAATCACTAACCTTTCTGTACATAGATGATAATTGGGCTAAGAAAGAAATCAGAGAAATGTCACCCTTCACAATAGCCTAAAATATCTTGTAATAACTCTAACTAAACAAGTGGAACTATTGTAAGATAGAACTTTAAGTCTTTGAAGAAAGAAATTGAAGAGGACACCAGAAAGTGAAAAGATCTCCCATGCTCTTGGTTTGGTAGAATTAGCATAGTAAAAATGTCATATTAGGAACAGCAATCTACAGAATCAATGCAATGCTCATCAAAAACACAAGAAAATTCTCCACAGACCTCGAAAGAATGGCTCTCAACTTTGTATGAAAAACAACAAACACAGGATACCCAAAACAATCCTGAACAATAAAAGAACTTCTGGAGGTATCACAATACTTGACTAAAAACTCTACTACAGAGGTACAATAATAAAAACAGCCTGGTATGACCATAAAAACAGACAGGAGGACCAATGGAACTGAATCAAAGACCCAGATATTAATCCACACATTTTTGAACACTGGATTTTTTGACAAAGAAGCAGAAAATATCAAATGGAAAAAAGAAAGCATATTTAACAATTATTGCTGGCAGAACTGGATATCAACATGTAGAGCAATAAAAATCGATCCCTATATATCACCATGCACAAAACTCAAGTTCAAATGAATCAAATACCTCAACAAAAAGCCAGCCAAACTTAATCTCATAGAAAAGAAATTGAAAAATAAACTTGAAGGCAGTGTCACAGGATACAGCTTCCTAAATATAACCCCTGTAGCACAGACACTGAGAGAAATAATAAATAAATGGGACCTCCAGAAACTAAAAAGCTTCTGTAAAGCAAAGAACATGGTCAACATGACAAAATGACAGCCTACATAATGAGAAAAAAATCTTCACAAACCACACAGCAGACAGAGGATTGATCTCCAAAATATAAAAAAGAACTCAAAAGATTGGTCATCAAAAGAACAAAAAGTTCAATAATAAATAGAGTATGGATATAAGCAGAGAACTCTCAACAGAGGACTCTAAAATGGATGAAAGACATTTTAGGAATTGCTAAACATCCTTAGTCTTCTGAGAACTTCAAATCAAAACTATTCTAAAATTCCATTTTATGCCTGTAAGAATGGCCAAGATAAAAAAAAAAATGATGACAACTTATGCTTGCGAGGTTGTGTGGTAAAGGGAACATGTGAGCATTGCTGCTGGGAAAGCAAACTGGTACAGCCCCTTTGGATATTAGTTTGTGATTTCTCAGAAAATTAGGAAACAACCTTCCTCAAGACCTAGTAATACCACTTTTGGGTATATACCCAAAGGATGCTCATTTGTGCCATAAGGATATGTGCTCAACTATGTTTGTAGCTGCATTGTTTGTCATAGCCAAATCCTGGAAACAATCTGAATGTCTCTTCACTAAAGAATGGAAAAGAAAACTGTAATACATTTACACATTGGAGTACTACACAATAGGGAAAAATAGCAATATCTTCAATTTTGCAGACACATAGATTGAGGTAGAAAACATCATTTTGAGAGAGGTAACAGACACAGAAAGACAATTAACCAATATGCCCACTTTAAGTGGTTTTTAAACATAAAGCAAAGAAAATCAGCCTGCAAGTAACAATCCCAGAGATGGTAGACAACAATGAGGACCCTAAGAAAGACATACATAAATTTAATCTGCATGGGAAGTAGAAAAAGACAAGGTCTCCTGAGTAAATTGGGAGCATGGTGACCATTGGAGAGGGTTGAAGGTGAGGGAAGAGGCAGGGATGTCTCAACCTTTCTTTTTTTATGCCAATACCATGCTGTTTTCATCACTGAAGTTTTATATTGAGCTTGATGACATGGATGGTGATATCTCTGCCATTTCATTTGTTGTTCAAGATTGTTTTTGCTATATATATATATATTGGGTTGATTATTTTTCTTTTAAGGTATGTGAAGAATTGTGTTGGGACCTTAATTGTAATTGCATTGAATATTTAAATTGTATTTGGTAGGATTGCCATTTTTATTATGTTTATCCTAGCTATCAAAGAGCACCAAAGTCTTTCCATTTTCTGGTATCTTCTTCAATTTCTTTCTTCAAAGACTTAAAATTCATGTAGAAGAGGTATTTTACCTCATGGTTAGTGTTACCCCAAGGTACTTTATGCTTTTGGTGGCTATTGTGAAGGGTGATATTTCTCTGATTTCTTTCTCAGCTTCTTTGCCATTTATATATAGGAAGTCTACAAATATTTTTGAGTTGATCTTGTATCCTGGCATATTACTAAGGCATATGTCAGCATTAGGAGTTCCATGGTAGAGTTTTGGTCACTTATTTGTAAAATCATATTATCTTCAAATAGCAAAAGTTTGATATATTTCTAATTCAAATCTCATTGGGCTTCATTTGTTGTCTAATTGCTCAAGCAATAAATTCAAGAACTTTGTTGAATAGATATGGAAAGAGTGAACAGCCTTACCTTGTTTCTGATTTTAGTAGAATAGCCATGAATTTCTCTTATTTAATTTGATGTTGACTCTCAAATTTCTGTATATAGCCTAATTATGTTTAGATATGTTCCTTATATCCCTGATCTCTCCAAGATCTTTAGCATGAAGAGAACATATATAAATAGCATAGCACTAATATTCTCCTAACAATCTTTGAACATGATTAAATGTATGCAATAGGTCTCTCCTAATTTTTGCTTTTGTTTTCTAATTTTCTGTAAACCTATTTTATCACCTAGAAAATTTAAATGTCATCTCTGCAATTTTTCATGAGTAACTTGTAATGCCCATGTAGGCAACATATTTGTGCTTCTTTAAACATTCTTTCTAAAGAATCCATATTTGATTCAGATAGAAAAATGTCATCCATGTAATAGTAAATTATAGATTTAGGAAATTGTTTACATATTATTTCTAACAGCTGACTTTCAAAGAATTGGCACAGAGTGAGGCCATTGAGCATTCCCTCGTGGAAGATGGTACACTGATATGTCCTAGTAGGCTGATAATTATTATAAGTACCTACTGTGTAGGCAAATTTTTCTCTGTCTTATTCTTGTAAATGAATAGTGAAGAAACAATTTTTAAATCAAAATCTATAATAAGATATTCATTCAGTAATAGAGAAGGAAAAGGAATTCTGGATAATAGGGCCCATAGGTTCAATTGCCTTGTTGATAGCTCAAAGACCTTTCAACATTCTCCATTTACCAGATTTTTGTTGACAAAATTAGAGGAAAATTGCATGGGCTGGTTGTTTCTTCAATATGGTGATCACCTAGCTTCTCCTGTGCCAGCTGTTCTAGAGCTTGCAGTTTCGCTTCTGTTAAAGGCCATTATTTAAGTCATATTGGTTTCTCAGTTAACTATTTTAAAGGTAATGTCATTGTTACCCCTAAAGGTTTGCTAGTTGCTTTGTGTTCTTGTACAGCTTAAGTAGCTGGTGACCTTTGTGTATAGTACCTTAAAATATCCTTCCCGAAATAAGAGTTCCTGGGACTGGAGGAATATTAATCTAGGTATACCATTGCTACAGCAGGCCATGACCACATACATTCACTGCCATGTTAGCCAGTTATGTCCTCAGCTTTTCTACTGTTCTTCTAGCCCTGTGCATTCAACCCATTTCATGCTTTGTTTCATTTGTAATAGGGTTCAATTCCTAGGAATTGAATATTTTTCTCTTGAAGAGGCTAATGTGGTTGCGAAAATTCTGGAATTATGATACTCACTGCTGCTACCATGTCTGTCAAAACCACAATTACAATGCAATATTTATGCATTCTGAATTTTGGTCTTTTATTATTTATAGAAGTCTGCCAGAATATATGTATCTTCTTTTTCACTGGAATTTTTTGATTTATCCTCCATGTTTATTTCATCATCCATAAAAATATGTATTTTGCAACAGGTACTGGATATTTTTTTTTATTTTTTTATTTTTATTTTATTTTTTTGGTACTGGATATTTTAATCTTTCTGGTGATAGATGTTCTCTACAAGGACAGGGAATGATTGGACCACTCTTAACTTGGGGGCCTGTGAGAAACACCCTAGGGAGTTTCCCAATGGTATTTGGTTACCTTGTCTCTCTTTTATTGATCTGTATTTATTGGATCTGCCTTTCCCACACCTCCTACATAATACAAACGTTTGATACCTGTTATTTTTGCTATTACCAGAGGAGACATTATATCTGGGAATTCTTTGTCAACAGTCCCTTCTCAGATGTCCTATTCTACCACAATTAAAATACTTGGCATTTTTGTCTCCTTATAGCTTTGGAAATTGCTTTTCCTACCCTAGTTTCAGTACTATAGTCAGATGCCTCAATGTTCATTGTATGCAGGATTCATTCATTCATTTGGGATGGTATAATCATTAAAGGCCCAAGTATCCTTTTGCATTATAAGTTGGCATTTTCAAAAGTAAGATTCAATAAGTACTTGTCTAGCTTTAGGGTCTTTTACTCCTATTTGTACAGCCTTAGTTAGTCTTTGTAAAAAGTCACTGAAGGATTCTCTCTGGCCCTGTTTAACTCTGGTACACACTTCATTTTTCTCAGTTCTTGAATCCTGAGGCTGCTTTGTGGCATAGAGAGAGATATGTTCATGGTAAAAAGCTTGAGCCTGTGGGTCAACATAAGTTCCCTTACCAAGAATTTGACCTTGAGAAGTCTCAAGATCTTTTAATTTTCCCTGTCCTAAAAGTTTTGCCTCTTCCCCAAAATAACTTTCCCACTGTAGTTGTGGCCTATAATCCAGGATAGCTGGAACTAATTGAAGCCAGTCATGGTGGGCAGCCTTATTGCTAGAAACCCATGTCTTTACACTCTCCCTAACAATTCTGAATGCAAGCTATATGTTTATTTTCTTTTAGGCCATTCATTTCTATAGGTATCCATCAACATTCTTTGGATCCTTATGGGCATTTAGAACTTGATGATTTTTCAGAGTTGAATATTGGGTAGGAAACTCAAATCCTGGGTAGTCATCTCTGCCAGGTATTGGTAATCTTAAATAATATCATTGTACCTTCTTTCTCTACTCATCAGCTCCAATAATTTCAAATCTTTTTACTACTATCTTTTTTAAAGCCTAAATATCTTTGTGTGTTTATATTTATAGTGATTTCATTGAGAGACCTAGCCTCTGGTCCTCATTCTGCACATGTCCTTCCAAGGCATGAAGTTTTCCCTTTAAAATAATATCTCTTCCTTGGACTTCATTTGGATAGCATGAATATTGCCTTTCTGTATAGATACTAGTATATCTGATAACATATCATAATTTTATAGTTAATATTACATTTTTCAATAGTATTAATTTTTTCAGGTAATTTTTGATTTTTGATGATATTAATCTTGTCATCTAGCTTTTCATTATTGGTCTGTAAAGATTTTTTTTCCTAAAATTGTCTCATTCTTGACTCAGTTATCAAATATTTTCTTAAATATTTAATATAAAAAAGAAAAATGAGTCCTAATATCCAATAAATGGATGTATCACAATAACCATACACCTTGCAATATGCAATCCATAGTATCAGTACAAAGGTTCTTAAATTCCTGGATGATTATAATGTCTGCCATTTTTAACTTTCAAGTTTATTGATTCATTTGTTAATCAAATAGTTACCTGTCTTATAAGAATTCAGTAAGCTGTTTTAGGTATAATATCTTTATTTTCTAGCAGGTTTTGTGGTTGCAGCTGTGGGACAAAGAGTCGCCAGGCAGTGGCTGTGCAACCAGTGGTGGCATGAGTGTCCCTGTGCCTCTTTGATTTTCTGAATTTGTGCCTACTTAACTACTGAAAAACATATGCTTTGCTTGACAAATTAAAGAAATTAAATTGATTTTATACATGGAGAAAGGAGGTGAGAATTCATGAGCAGAGAACGCAAATCAGAAACTTTACAAGTTGCTGCGTGGCATATGGGAGGGATAATGTGTGTAAGGCTGAGAAATTTCCAAGTGACTGTGCTTAGCACCAATTTGGTGGGGATTTACAAAAAAAAATGCTTAGTATGTAAAACAAGCCAGTCAGTTTGGGGCCTTTTTTATTTGGACAGAAAAGGGGAGATGATGTGGGATTCCCCTTTGTATGCTGTGAATATACACAGACACACTTACCTGTGTACACAAATACACACACTTATAATACTTAAAACACCACACACACAATGAGAGAGAGACAGAGAGACAGAGAGACAGAGAGAAACAATGAGAGGGTATACTAAGCAAGTTTGTATATATAGGCTCAATACCCAAAATGAAGAGTTAGCATTTGTAATTAATCAATTTGACTCATTGTGCTATATAATAAAATACCAAAGTTTGGAATTCCTATAAGAATTTTTATACAGATGGTAATCATCTTAAAATATATTTTACTCTACATCATGAACTGTTAACTGTTGAATGATTTTACATGTCTACTATGTCCATAAACTTTCATGCTGTTCTCTCAACACTTAGCATGGGTGCATTGATTTCTATCCTACAGTATTTGTGAATGTGGAGGAGATGAAAAGTTAAAAAAAAAACATAGACTACTATTTCATACATCACACTTCCAACTCCATGAGACTCAAGGCCAGATATTTACATAGAGGTTATGATGAGAAAGTCTTGGGAATATTGGATGCAAATAAGGATGTATGGTTTTCCTTGAGTGTGAAGTGATGTTAGGAAGTAGAGAGCTAGGTTAACCCCAGCACTGTGAATACTGTAACTTTCAAGTTTTCTGCTTACTTCAATATTTGCTCATTTAAATTTCACATGCAACTTGACCATGTTAAACAGATAAAGTAAAAACAATAATTTGAGTAGAAATTAATATACCTATCAATGGCATAGGGAATATATTTATATATTCCCCTGAAGAGAATATACATGTGATTCTGAATGAGGCACTGACATGATACAAGAGTGAGACAGTATGAAGCACATACAAGACAACCATTCTAAGTTATGTGCACCCAGAACAACAACAACAACAAAAATAACACAAAAGAAATTATATTGTCTNCATCAATATCTGACAAGGAGTACTTTTAAATGCCCCTGGTAGACCAACTGTTTCAATTGCCACAAGAAATCACCTATGCTTATGTGACCCACCTACTAATAGCAGAATAAAATAAACACATGATTTTAAGTTATAATCTGAAATTATCAGAATTTTTTATATTTCTGCAATCTCTTATTCCTCAATTTCAAATCATGGAGAAGCTTTGTGACAGGACTTTATTCCTGACAAAGAAAGTACAGGGAGCTTTCATGGTGATCTGACTATTAAGAGTAAGACTATTATACTGCAGGAAGCCAGTCATACATCAGGGGGCACCAAATCTCCTTGGGTTCAATTGTATCCTCGAGCCAGGTGCAAAAAAGACCAGAATATACTTTTCATCAGTCCTGACTTCCTCTTCCTGCCCAGTATAAAGAACAAAGTGCAGGATCATGAAGCTGGCAATTATTGACTTATTTTGCAAATAGCATTTATGCTACCAGAATATGGATGGTGAAAAGTACAAAAGCTTGGTCTTTGTGCATAGCAGTCTTGTACTTATTTCTTAAATTATCCGTCATACTCAACTTTTTTTTTCTGTTGTGCCCAGTTGTCTATCCTCCATCCACACTATCAGCACACATTACTGTCCATATTCAGACAATACTACTTTTTGAAGTTAGAAGCAATACATATATCCCTAGTATCTTTCTTCCCAGCCTGCTCAAAATTTGTTTCTGATGATGGCAGGAATTGTACATTCCTATCAGCCAACTTTTTTTTTTCAAATTTATATCTCACCAGAAGAATCAAATGTGTAAATTTCATAGAATCAGATTTCTGCAATGATGTGCAGTCTTGTTAAGTTTGGGTTATAAAAGCGCATACAAGAAATTAAAATGAGAAAAAGTTCTTCAGGAGATTTCAAAATATCCAGAATGGATCATATGCACTGAAACATTTACAAAACCACAAGCAATATACCCAGATTTCATATTTTAGTGTAAGAGTTTTCACTTAAGTTTATTTCTGATTAAACTATTCTTTGTTTTTAAATTCTTATAATTGTAATTATGTGTCTCTGTATTTTCATGGGTGTATGAAAATAAGTGCCAAAGAAGGCTGACAGGGTTTGTTGCTCATGTACTGAGAATTGTAGGTGGTTGTGCGCTTCCTAATATGGGTGCCAGGAATAAAATTCAAGTGTTTTGGAAAGAAGTACATGTATATAACCACTGATCTATCTTACCAGATTTATTCACTTCCTCATTAGAAAGTCTGCTTCACCATTTTATTACAGTACTTTTAAATATTTATATTAATATAAGTTAATCATATTTTTCTAAATTTCAGCATGTACCCACTTACTCTTTTTCAAATCAATAACTTTTATTACATGACTTTTGTAGAGACCACCCATTTCATAATTTGGAATAAAAATGTATTTTTTAGTGTGTGGGTGCACCCCTCGCGGTCCTGAGTTCCTTGCTCGTGCTCTCTCTCCTTCTGCTCCTGATTTGGACCTGAGATTTGTGTCGGTGATCCTATGTGGGTCTCTGTCTCTGTCTCCTTTCATTGCCTGATGAAGGTTAATATTCAGGAGGATGCCTATATGTTTTTCTTTGGGTTCTCCTAATTTAGCTTCTCTAGGATCACTAATTATAGGCTCAATGTCCTTTGTTTATGGCTAGAAACCAAATATGAGTGAGTACATCCCATGTTCCTCTTTTTGGGTCTGGCTTACCTCACTCAGTATAGTGTTTTCTCTTTCCATCCATTTGTATGCAAAATTCAAGAAGTCCTTGGGATGTCCTTTTGGGAACTCACCAAGGCCAGCTGGCCCGGATCTGAAAAAGCCTGGGATAAAACTGTACTAGCTGAACATAGTGGACAATGAGGACTACTGAGAACTCAAATACATTGGCAATGGATTTTTGATCCTACTGCACGAACTGGCTTTGTGGGAGGCAGTTCTCACCTTACTAGACCTGGATGGAGGTGGGTGGTCCTTGGATTTCCCACTGGGCAAGGAAACTTGATTGCTCTTTGGGCTAATGAGGGAGGAGGACTTGATTGGGGGAGGGGAGGGAAATGGGAGGTGGTGGCAGGGAAAAGTCAGAAATCTTTAATAAATAAATTAAAAAATAAAAAAAATGTATTTTTTATTTCTATCTGCTTCATCAAGAATGGTTTGACCCTGATACAGGAGTGCAGAGAACCTAAAGAATTCAAGTACAACGCCTAATTAGAAGCAACAGGCAAGGAAGAACTGATGTAGATGTCTCAGTTTGTAGAGGACAGTCTACACAGGAAACAATAACGGCTCTTAGACAGACCCACGATGAATGGGAGGCAAAGACCATTGCTGCCCCCATTAAACAGGATCAGGCAGCTGAGTCCTTGGGGGACAACACAACCAACATGAAGACATTTACGCCAGACACTGGGGGATTGGCTTACTCACTTGGAATCCTGTATTCTTGTATATTAGAACTAATATCTGGGTTTGCTCACTACTGAGGTATATTCAAATCTGCCATATGCAAATCCTTTAGAATAAAAATCTGAGTCTTTCCTCCCTTACCTAGCAAGGGAGTTCCTGATTAGTCTCAAGAAACAACTCTGTCCCAATCTCATACCACATGGAGTGGGTGTGGAGGTTCCTTTTCCTGTTGGCAGCTGTCCAAAGTAAGTCATAAAAATCCAGAGCTCCAGAGTAAACTGAGGCAGTTGCATGTCTCCTCACTTCCCCATGTTCTCTCCACATGTGTTCAAGCAGAGATCCTGCTTGTACAGTCTGGATCTGAACTGAAGCAGCCTGGGCAGTCAGTGAAGATCTCCTGCAAGGCTTCAGGATATACCTTCACAAACTATGCAATGCACTGGGTGAAGCAGGAACCAGGACAGCACCTAAAGTGGATGGGGTACATTAATACAAACACTGGGAACCCAAATTATGCTGATGACTTCAAAGGACGGTTTGTCTTCTCCATGGACACCTCTGTCAGCACTGCATATCTACAGATTAATAGCCTCAAGAATGAAGACACAGCCATGTATTACTGTGCTAGAAACACAGTGTGAAAACCACATCCTGAAGGTGTCAGAAACCCTGAGGGAAGCTGGTTCTGATGTGCCCAGGCAGAAACAGAAAAAAAAATACCCTGACTTTGGCCTTTAAATAAAGTTATGAGATTACTCACTAGACACATAGAAAACAGATCCCTGTACAAAGAAGTCTAATTGCTGGTTCCTTTAATATCTGCTCTTTCAGCATTTACTCTGTTATCCAATTCCAGATATTTATTATTAAGACCAATTACAATTTGTCCTATAATATATTTCTTTCTTTGTAGCTTTCTTGTTCAGACAATTTTAATATATTGCAAAACCCCATCTTGAAGTGTTATATTTTGTGATTTTCTTTTAACTTCAAATGTCTAAGTTACAAGTTTAGTATTTGCTCCAGAGAAGATTTACAGTAGTATAATAATTTATTTAACCCATAATCTTAAATTCCTTTTTTATAATTGATCTTCTCTGTATTTTATTATTTTGTTAAAGGAAAGTTCTGAAACATTGAAATAGAAACCTGACATTTCATTTTAAAATTACCCATGTTTCTACATTAAAATTGGTTAAAATGTTTATGTAGATAACTGTAGATGGATTTTTCTTTGAGTCACCAGCTACCCAACAAGCAACATGAAGACTTATAATTAATTATGAAAACTCCTATATACTAGGCTTATTCCATTAGCATTTATAATTTAATTTAACCAATTTATAGTATTGTACATTTTACCTTGTGGTTTTTTTTTTTTCCACCTTTATCCCACCTTGTACCTCATGTGTTCTAGCTATGGAATACTTTCTTCCTTTTTAGTATTAAAACTTTATTAAACTAACATTATTATTATGAAATAGACAATACAAACTAAAAAGAAATCATCTTCATTTAATCCATAGGTAAAAATACCCAGTAGAACAAGATGTATCTATGAGATAAACATACTACGTTACAGGCAGTGAGATTCTCTGCATACACATTCATACCATACCACATGTCAGAGAAAGATGACAGTGCAAACATATGAAGTCACAGTAGAATCGAAAGACACGTTAAGATCTGTGGTCTATTTACCCATCAGTGATTCACCTCCTGGTGGGCTGGCACCCTGAAGTCAATTGTAATCTGCTGGTTCTTTCACATGGCCACTGGAATCTCTTCCCCCTTTGTTTGCTAAATGAAGCACGTGAATCTCTCTTTGGGCAGAGCATATCATGGATTCTAAAGGTGTGAAGGCAACTTTTCTATAGAGCACGTTTTCAGCCTAGAATGACTAATGGCACTAATTAGAGAATGAAGAACATTCATATTTATAGCAATCTGAGAACAATTCCACGTAACTTATAAGTGTAGCTGCACTTGCTCAAAGGATATTTCTGATAAACTGTTACACAGAGGAGCAACATGAATCTACTTATAGTGAGCATTATACAATATGGTTAAGTATGTCTTAATATGTTTAATCTGAGTCCCCATGTAAAGAATGTCTTCTATAGCATCAATTGTATATATTAATTCTCCATCATTTTTAATGAGCAATCAATTCTTATAAAACATTTCTTGATAAATAGTCCACACAATTATCAGTGTGCACCTGCTGAAAAAAGTTGTAGGTATAGTTGAAACTGACAGAGTTCTCAAAATTGACATAAAAGCAATCAATAAACCAATTGGGCTATGAGAGGGCAGTAACATCCTGTTTCAAAAATACACAGAAAATTACTCACACTGAATTAATTGGCTGAAGAACATATGAAGATTATGATATATATTTACAATATGTATAATATTATACATACATGCATATATATATATATGATAAGGAGGGTAGGAAGAATATATACCATTAGTAATAGAACATTTTTAATAGAGTACATCTTCAATGCTGGAGCATTCATGGTATAAGATGGGGTATGTGTGAAATAACCTCTAGTAAGTGGGGACTTAGGGAAATTGGAATAACCTGGGTGTCAGGACCAGCTCTGATGTGATAAATGGGGACCAGAGTCATACTACCTGGATTTGAAACTTAACATCTCAGTCTATTTTTTTATAACAAATGAGTGAAAAGTTGTGCTGAAATCATCCATGACTAATCCCCACCGACACTGAAGCATATCTGGGGAATTATAAGATTGAATGTTGACTATATCTGAGAAGATAAGACTGCAATTTTTTTTTTTTTGTTAATAGCAGACTGTTATAGGACCATCTGAGGCTATTAACATTTAGGCAGCAGTTGTAGCAGTTTTTAGTCTCTAATTGATTAGAAATCTGGTGTAATAAAGTATATTAATGGGCAGAAAATGAGCTAATTTTATGGGGAAATTTTTCTGTTAGGTGTACATCAGAAATTTCTAGTTTCATAGTACTGGCAGATGGGAGAGGGGTTTCTCAAACCAGAGAAAGGAGATGTCCCACCCTTGGAGGATAAATAGGTGGGAAAACAGACTATATTTTGGCATTAGTTATATGGAGTTCATTTATCCTATGGGAAGTGATGTATCCAAGTTGATTTCCTGAAACTTATAAGAAACTTTTTACGGGGCACAAGTTCCAGAGGTCTTAGTATTATGTTATTATTGTAGTGTGTTTTCAAGTCCATATTGTACTTGTGTCCACTGATAACTGGGTTTGAAAAATATGTAACATTTAAAATTTATGCTCTAAGGATTAAGAAAGGTTTTCAGATAGGAAGGGGTGTTTTAATTTATATCAAAACAAATCTGGTAGCAAGGGCACATACCTTTAAATCTTGCACTGTGGAGGTAGAGGCAAGAAGAACGTTGTGACTTCGAAGCCAGCCAAGTCTACAAGGTGCGTTCCAATACAGCCAGGGCTGTTACACAAGAAAATGGTTTACATAGAGAACAGACAGTAGATTAATGCCATTGAGTCACAGTAATTTGGGAAACCTAAAAGTGTTTTTGTTTTAAATCATTAACATGCTTTTTGTCATCTTGAAGAATGGATCTATATTGATTAGGAAGATAATTTTTCCAAAATGAGAAACATTTTTAACTCTCTACTTAGAAAACAACCACAGGGACTTTGTAAAATTAGTTTTTAAAGATCTAGATTAGGTGAGTTACAATACAACCACAGCTATTAAACAGAGAAACAAGTTTATATAAGATATGAGAATAAAAATGCTAAAGTTACGATAAAAAGGACTTAAGATACATAAAAATAATAAAGATTAAAATCTCATCTCCTCTCTCTGCTGTTGATAATTTTAGACTTCAAATGTTGAGCATTTTGACATTAATCTATAGAACTCTGAAAAGGTACTAATCTAGATCTCAAGTTCCTATAAACCAAGGAACAGTGAGAAATTTACTATGAAGCCTGATGGGTGAGTTTCTTTCTAATTGGGTAACTTGTAGCAAGAAAAAATTGTTTTAGTCTTCACATTAGCTGTTGATCGAATTCAGAAGTTTGTTCCATTATCAATTCTTCTCTGCTTATGTGTTCCTTTCTCATTAGCGTTAAGAAAATTCAAAGTTAATAAAGCATTATGCAATCTATTTCTGGGGGTATTTTCCATCCTTTTCTGTTTTTTTCAGCATATCCTTTATAGTATGATTTGACCTTTTTACAACTGCCTGGCTTGTAGGATTATTTGGCATAGCTGTAATGTGCTTTATATTATAATAAGCAAAAAATACATTTCATTTTCTTAGATACATATGCTGGACCATGGTCTGTATGTTTTTGTGCAGATATACCCATGATGACCAAAATTTCTAATAAATGTGTGATTGCTGCATCAGCCTCTTCTGAGCTCAAGGCAGTTGCCTATTGAAAACCTGAATATATGTCTATGGTGTGGTATACATATTTAAGTTATCAAATTTTGTAAAGTGGAACACATCCATCTTCCAGATTTACAGGCTTATAACTGAGAGTGGAAAGAAAGACAACACAAATGTGTTGGAAAGTGTTGGCTTGCAGAGCAGCCACTGTAAACAATAAACATAAATAGACATCTATGCCTGCATTAGGACTGTATAAGTGCCTCACAATGAATATGCATATTTGGAGAAAAGTCACACACAAACCCAATGAAGTGAATATTTGCAGTTGCTCAAAGTTATGGTACAGTGAAATGTTAAAACACACCTATACAATCACACCTATACATAAATGTGATAATTTTGAAATTTTTTCATTGTAAAATGATAAGAAGAAAATTTCAAATTTAAGAGTAGAATATAAGAAGATAATCTTGTGATAGGAAAAGTTAAATTTAAGCTTTGGCTCTTAATTTTCAAATGTAGGTAAGACATGTTTGTTATGACCCAAGTTCTCAGGACTCAGGTCCAGGGTATGTCTTTCAACTTCTCTGGTCATTTACAGTTGCAATGTTAATATATTTGTCTTTCTTTCTAGCTCTCATGGTCAGGTGAATTTATTATAATAAAAGACCACATCTTGATAGTTTTTTTTTTTTTTTAATGAGGAGCCACCCAGTAACATATATCTGGCAGTTACTTTGCAAATTAGCACATAGAAGTTAGACTACTGAAAAATGCTTAGTCAATACCTCAGACTTCTTACTAGCTAACTCTTACATTTAAATTAACCCAATATTCTTATCTATGTTTATCCATGTCACTTGATACCTATTTTCAATACAGCATTCTCATTTGAATTCTCTGCATTTATCTACAACTGTCTGAGTCCACTCTTCCTCTTTCAAGAATTTTCCTAGACTGACACTTGCCTTCAATTTTTTCCTGTGTAACTGCTGGCCAATTAGTTTTTTTTTATTTAACAATAAGCATTATCCACAGCATTTTCCACTTTTTGTCAAATTAAAAAGGAATGCTTTAATATTAACAACAGGCTGGGTGGTAGTGGTGCACAACTATAATCCCAGCACTCGGGAGGCAGAGGAAGGTGTATCTCTTTGAGTTCAAGGCCAGGCTGGTCAACAAGAGCTAGTTCCAGGACAGGCACCAAAGCTACAGAGAAACCTTGTTTTCAAAAAAATAATAACAAATAAAGTTAATAAAGGAGAATTATATGCAACAATAGCAGTTGCTTAATGTGAGATTTACATTAACAGTATCTAATCCATTTGTATTTGTCAAAATTCGAAAAAAAATACTCTGTTATATATCCTATCTTGGTGAATCTAAAGTTTCATATCAAATTTATCATCTTTTATAACTAAGACTATCTATTGACCTCCACCAAAGACCCCAGAATGGTAAAATGTTACCTAATGATGGGGACCACAAATATTTTAGACTGTAAACCAAAGTTTTTCTGCAACTGTGGGGCATTCAGCTCCAGTCTACAGGCTTATAATGTCTGACAGGATTTTCAGTGAAGCAATATTCTGAAGGGCTCTCCCAACTTGTCTTAGCAAAGTTTGGCGGTCAGTTTCCTTTGCATCTTGCTTATACAATTTGGACAGTAACTGTCAGCAATTAAGGCCAGGGTAGTATTTTTTGATCATATGACTAGCTTTTGCCATAAACAAAACAAGTTCCAAATAGAGTTTCTTTTTTGCCTACCGTTCTCTTGAACTAAATGGTGCTGCCAGAAGCAGATGTGTCTCACTGTCAAGAAAACTAAATTCTAAAAACATTTTGCATGCCATTTTATTTAGGTCTTTGAAGTGTTAGAAGATTTTCTATTTATCTGAAATGTATCTCTCTATGATCTTGAAAACCTAACTAACATGACTATAAATTTGCTATTATAGACAACTATTAATCTCTTTTTAAAATTAATTTTTAATTTTAAATTAAGTTTTTAAACATAATATCCAAAACCATAGTAGAAACATACATACAGCAAAAAAGAAATAACCTTCAATTTTTGTTAATAAACTAAAATCCATTCCCTTTGTAAAATATTTTGAAATTAACAGTTGTATTTGGATTAAAGCAGATTCAATAATGCTGTTTTTCTACATCATTTTTATACTATATCTCCTTTTCTTCTTTTTAGAAACAGATCTCCAGCCCTTCCCTCTTTGACCACATAACATCTCCCAGCCCAGCCTGTTCGGGCTCTAGGTCCGAATCCGAATCGGCAGGGCAAACGGGAGGGTGCTAGCTCCTTTGTCCCCACTAGCCTGCCTGCAGCAAGCTAGGTAGGTCCTTTGTTTACAAGACACCTAGCAGCAAGGAGTTCCGGTCCAGGCACCAGGAGAGACATCACTGGGGTGAGTGAGTTTCTGACCGCGGCAGTAGCCCGGGACAGGGAACTCAGACACCCCTCCTATACACTTCCTGGTCATCCTCAGGGGCTACTCTGCCCGATACTTCCTCTCTCTTTCTATCCCATTCAGCTTGCATCCACAACCCTACCCCCCCCTTCGTCTGACTCCCTTCCCTCTTTGACCACATAACATCTCCCAGCCCAGCCTGTTTGGGCTCTAGGACCAAATCCGAATCGGCAGGGCAAACGGGAGGGTGCTAGCTCCTTTGTCCCCGCTAGCCTGCCTGCAGCGAGCTAGGTAGGTCCTTTGATTACAAGTCACCCAAGCAGCAAGGAGATCCGAACCCCGCACCAGGAGAGACATCAGGCTTGCATCCACAACCAACCCAGAGCGGTCCTGAGGAGTTCCATCTGGACGGTAGTCCATGTTTGGGTGCTGGGGAGTTCCAGCTCAACGGGACGGTCCCTGCTTCTACACTGAAAAGATACACCCAGAGACTCATTCACAGCAAAGTCTGGACCAAGACACCAGGCCTCTCCTGGCTCCATTTGAAGGAGGAGATGGGAAGGCGCCAATGCAAGACTTCCTCCAACAACCTGAAAGGCAACATGACTTCACCAGAATCAAGGGATCCCGAAATAAGAAGAATTGTACACCCTACTCCAGAAGAATTAGAAGAAATCGACTCAAAAGTGAATTATATGAAAATAATAGAAGACCTTAAGCAGGAGGTGAAAAACTGCCATAAACAATTAGAGATTACAAACAAAAAGGTAGAGGAAATGAATAAATCGCTTAAAGATACCCAAGAAAATCAAGAGAAACATGAAAAAGCAATCAGACAGGTACGGGAAGCAGTTCAAGACTTGAAGAATGAAATGGAAGTAATGAAGAAAACACAAACCGAGGGAAGATTGGAGATGGAAAATCTGGGTAAACGAACAGGAACTACAGAGACAAGTACTACCAACAGAATACAAGAGATAGAAGAAAGAATATCAGATACTGAAGATACCATAGAGAAAATAAACACACTGATCAAAGAAAACAGCAAAACCAACAAATTCTCATCACAAAACATTCAGGAAATATGGGACACAATAAAAAGACCAAACCTAAGAATAATTGGAGTAGAAGAAGGAGAAGAGGTGCAACTCAACGGCCCAGAAAATATATTTAATAAAATTATAGAAGAAAACTTTCCCAACCTAAAGAAAGATGTACCTATGAAGGTTCAAGAAGCATACAGAACACCGAATAGGCTGGAAAAAAAAAAAAAAAAAAAACATCCCCTCGCCATATAATAATCAAAACACAAAACATACAGAATAAAGAAAGAATATTAAGAGCCGCAAAGGAAAAAGGCCAAGTTACTTACAAAGGTAAACCTATCAGACTTACACCTGACTTCTCTATGGAAACCATGAAAGCCAGAAGGTCCTGGATAGATGTACTGCAAAAACTAAGAGACCATGGATGCAAGCCCAGACTACTATACCCAGCCAAGCTTTCATTCACCATAAATGGAGAAAACAAAATTTTCCAGGATAAAAACAAATTTAAACAATACGTAGCCACAAACCCAGCCTTACAGAAAGTAATAGAAGGAAAATCTCTAACCAAGGAGTCCAACAATGACCACAATAACTCAGACATCTAGAGACCCGTCACCAGCGCAACTCAAAGAAGGGACGCACACGAACTCTACTACTAAAGAAGTGACCGGAGTTAACATCCCCTGGTCATTAATATCACTTAATGTCAATGGGCTCAACTCACCTATAAAAAGGCACAGGCTAAGAGATTGGATACGAAATCAGGATCCAACATTCTGCTGTTTACAAGAAACACACCTCAAACACAGAGACAGGCACCTACTCAGAGTAAAGGGCTGGGAAAAGGCTTATCAAGCAAATGGACCTAAGAAACAAGCAGGTGTGGCCATACTAATTTCTAACAAACTTGACTTCAAACTTAAATCAATCAGAAGAGATGGAGAGGGACATTTTATACTCATAACAGGATCAATTCATCAAGAGGAAGTCTCAATCCTGAATATCTACGCCCCTAATATAAAAGCACCCACATACGTAAAAGAAACATTACTAAAACTCAAGGCAGCCATCAAACCGCACACACTAATAGTGGGAGACTTCAACACTCCTCTCTCACCAATGGACAGGTCAATCAGACAGAAACCTAACAGAGAACTAAGAGAATTAATGGAGGTAATGAATCAATTGGACTTGACAGACATCTATAGAATATTCCACCCAAATCGGAAAGAATATACCTTCTTCTCTGCAGCTCATGGAACCTTCTCGAAAATTGACCACATACTCGGTAACAAAGCAAACTTCCACAGGTACAAAAACATATTAGTAACCACCTGTATCTTATCAGATCACCATGGATTAAAGTTAGAATTCAACAACAACCCTACCCCCAGAAAGCCTACAAACTCATGGAAACTGAACAGTCAACTACTGAACCACACCTGGATCAAGGAAGAAATAAAGAAAGAAATTAAAGTCTTCCTTGAATTCAATGAAAATAAAGAAACAACCTACTCAAACTTATGGGACACTATGAAAGCAGTCCTGAGAGGAAAGTTCATAGCACTAAGTGCCCACTTAAAGAAAACAGAGAAGGCACACATTGGAGACTTAACAGCCCACCTGAAAGCTCTAGAAAAAAAAGAAGCAGACTCACCTAGGAGGAGTAGAAGACTGGAAATAATCAAACTGAGGGCTGAAATCAACAAAATAGAAACACAGAAAACAATCCAAAGAATCAATGAAACAAAAAGCTGGTTCCTGGAGAAAATCAACAAGATTGATAAACCTCTATCCAAACTAATAAAACGCCAGAGAGTGAATATGCAAATTAATAAGATCAGAAATGAAAAGGGGGACATAACCACAGACACAGAGGAAATTCAAAGAATCATTAGATCTTACTACAAAGGCCTGTATGGCACAAAACTGGAAAATGTAAAAGAAATGGACACGTTTTTAGATAAATACCATATACCAAAGTTAAACCAGGACCAGGTGAACAACCTAAATAGACCTGTTAGTCACGAAGAACTAGAAGCTGTTATCAAAAACCTCCCTACCAAAAAAAGCCCAGGACCTGATGGTTTCAATGCGAAATTCTACCAGAACTTCCAAGAAGACCTAATACCTATACTCCTTAATGTATTTCACAATATAGAAGCAGAAGAGTCATTGCCAAATTCCTTTTATGAAGCTACAGTCACTCTGATACCAAAACCACACAAAGACTCAACCAAGAAAGAGAATTACAGGCCAATCTCACTCATGAACATCGACGCAAAAATCCTCAACAAAATACTGGCAAACCGAATCCAAGAACACATTAGAAAAATTATCCATTATGATCAAGTAGGCTTCATCCCAGAGATGCAGGGCTGGTTCAACATACGAAAATCTATCAATGTAATCCATCATATAAATAAGCTGAAAGAAAAAAACCATATGATCATTTCATTAGATGCTGAAAAAGTATTTGACAAAATTCAACATCCCTTTATGATAAAAGTCTTGGAGAGACTAGGGATACAAGGGTCATACCTAAATATAATAAAAGCTATATACAGCAAGCCGACAGCTAACATCAAATTAAACGGAGAGAAACTCAAAGCCATCCCACTAAACTCAGGAACACTAAACTCAGAAACCCACTCTCGCCATACCTCTTCAACATAGTGCTTGAAGTTCTAGCAATAGCAATAAGACAACATAAGGGGATCAAGGGGATTTGACTTGGAAAGGAAGAAGTTAAACTTTCGTTATTTGCAGATGATATGATAGTGTACATAAGTGACCCTCAAAACTCCACCAAGAAACTTTTACAGCTGATAAATACCTTTAGTAATGTGGCAGGATACAAGATCAACTCCAAAAAATCAGTCGCCCTCTTATACACAAAGGATATGGAAGCAGAGAGGGAAATCAGAGAAGCTTCACCTTTCACAATAGCCACAAACAGCATAAAATATCTCGGGGTAACTCTAACCAAGGAAGTGAAAGATCTATTTGACAAGAACTTTAAAGCATTGAAGAAAGAAATTGATGAGGATACCAGAAAATGGAAGGACCTCCCTTGCTCTTGGATTGGGAGGATCAACATAGTAAAAATGGCAATTCTACCAAAGGCAATTTATAGATTCAATGCAATTCCCATCAAGGTCCCATCAAAATTCTTCACGGATCTTGAGAGGACAATAATCAATTTTATATGGAAAAATAAAAAACCCAGGATAGCCAAAACAATCCTATACAATAAAGGATCTTCTGGAGGCATTACCATCCCTGACTTCAAACTCTATCACAGAGCTACAGTAATGAAAACAGTGTGGTATTGGCATAAAAACAGAGAAGTCGACCAATGGAATCGCATAGAAGACCCGGAATTTAATCCCCAAACCTATGAACACCTCATTTTCGACAAAGGAGCTAAAAGTATACAATGGAAGAAAGAAAGCATCTTCAACAAATGGTGCTGGCACAACTGGATGTCAACCTGTAGAAGATTGAAATTAGACCCATATCTATCACCTTGCACAAAACTCAAGTCCAAATGGATCAAAGACCTCAATATCAGTCCGAACACACTGAACCTGATAGAAGAGAAAGTGGGAAGTACCCTACAACAGATGGGCACAGGAGATCGCTTCTTAAGTATAACCCCAGCAGCACAGACACTAAGGACAACATTGAATAAATGGGACCTACTAAAGCTGAGAAGCTTCTGTAAAGCAAAGGACACTGTCACTAAGACAAAAAGGCAACCTACTGACTGGGAGAAGATCTTCACCAACCCCGCAACAGACAAAGGTCTGATCTCCAAAATATATAGAGAACTCAAGAAACTAGACTCTAAAATGCTAATTAACCCAATTAAAAAATGGGGCACTGAACTGAACAGAGAATTCTCAAAAGAAGAAGTTCAAATGGCCAAAAGACACCTAAGGTCATGCTCAACCTCATTAGCAATCAGGGAAATGCAAATCAAAACAACTTTGAGATATCATCTCACACCTGTCAGAATGGCTAAAATCAAAAGCACCGATGATAGCCTTTGCTGGAGAGGCTGTGGAGGAAGGGGTACCCTCATCCATTGCTGGTGGGAATGCAATCTTGTGCAACCACTTTGGAAATCAGTGTTTCGGTTTCTCAGGAAATTCGGGATCAACCTACCCCTGGACCCAGCAATACCACTCTTGGGAATATACCCAAGAGATGCCCTATCATATGACAAAAGCATTTGTTCAACTATGTTCATAGCAGCATTATTTGTAATAGCCAGAACCTGGAAACAACCTAGATGCCCTTCAATGGAAGAATGGATGAAGAAAGTGTGGAATATATACACATTAGAGTATTATGCTGCGGTAAAAAACAATGACTTCTCGAATTTTGCATGCAAATGGATGGAAATAGAAAACACTATCCTGAGCGAGGTAACCCAGACCCAAAAAGATGAACATGGGATGTATTCACTCATAATTGGTTTCTAGCCATAAATAAAGGTCACGGAGTGTATACCTGGTGAACCTAAAGAAGCTAAAGAAGAAGGTGAACCCAAGAAAAAACATATAGTTATCCTCTTGGCTAAGGGAAGTAGATAAAATTGCCGGGGACAAAATTGGGATCTTGGGGGTGGGGTGGGTTGGGGATAAGGGGGGACAGGGAGAGAAAAGTAAGAAGGGGAGGATTGGGGGAACTTGGGGAAACAGGAAGATTGGGATAAAGGAAGGTTGGATAGGGGAGCAGGGAAGCACATATCTTAGTTAAAAGAGCCACCTTAGTGTTGGCAAGAGACTTGAACCTAGAGTGGCTCCCAGGAGCCCAAGGCGATGTCCCCAGTTAGTCCCTTGGGAAGCTGAGGATAGGGAACCTGAACTGACCCTATCCTATAGCATTACTGACGAATATCTTTCATATCACCATAGAACCTTCATCTGGTGATGGATGGAGATAGAGACAGAGACCCACACTGGAGCACTGGACTGAGCTCCCAAGGTCCCAATGAGAAGCAGATGGAGGGAGAACACGAGCAAGGATGTCAGGACCACGGGGGGTGCACCCACCCACTGAGACAGTGGGGCTGATCTATTGGGAGCTCACCAAAGCCAGCTGGACTGTGACTGAAACAGCATGGGATAAAACCGGACTCTCTGATCATGGCGAACAATGAGGACTGATGAGAAGCCAAGGTCAATGGCAAGGGGTTTTGATCCTACTTCATGTTCTGGCTTGGTGGGAGCCTAGCCAGTTTGGATGTTCACCTTCCTAGACATGGACGGAGGGGGAAGGACCTTGGACTTTCCACAGGGCAGGGAACCATGACTGCTCTTTGGATAGGAGAGGAAGGGTGAGAGGAGTGGGGGGAGGGGGAAAAAAGAGGGGGGAGGGGGAGAAGATTGGGGGAAGGGGGAGGGAAATGGGAGGCTGGGAGGAGGCGGAAACTTTTTTTTCTTATTCTCAATAAAAAAAAAAAAAAAGAAACAGATCTCCAAACTTCACTCGTTTGCTTAGTCAGTTTTTTACTCTTACCAATAACAAGTTACAACAAACCCCCTTTAAATAACTACAAAGTTTTATAGCCAATATTTTGGTAATGTGGATATAGTTCTCTAGATTACTTCATGCTGGTGGAGTTGCTGGTAATCTTTGTGTGACCCTGGGAAAATTTAGGACTATGGTCAAGTCTTGGTTGGAATACTTTTTGAGGCTGGATCATCTCAGTGACAAGCCTGAAGGCTGTCCTGGATGATGAATCACCTGGGCCAGAAGTTGCCAATGAAATGTATTTTTCAGGGGTTCTCCCTTGATTGGTGTGGGAGACCCTTTTTTCTGTATGTAGCTTTTCTTGGTTAATGAATAAAGAAACTGCCTTGGCCTGTTGATAGGGCAGAACTTAGGTAGGCAGGGAAGACAGAACTGAATGCTGGGAGAAAAGAGGGTAGATTCAGAGAGACATCATGGAGCTGCCAGTGACAGACATGCCAAATCATTCCCAGTAAATCACTGTCCCATTGTGATATACATAATAAAAAAATGGGTTAAATCAATGTAAGAGTTAGCCAGTAATAAGCTTGAACTAATGGGCTAAGCAGTGATTTTATTAACATAGTTTCTGTGTGAATATTTCGGAGCTAAGCTGGGTGGGTGGCTGGAAACAAGCAAGTGGCCTGGTGCTACACTTGATCAATGTGGCTTTTTTTTTTTTTTTAACTGGGAATGAATCCTTAAGCTATTATTTCCTGTGCCAACAAAAGCATAACTTCTCCCAGAAAGTAATCAATTTTTTACTTTAATTTTGAAGTCATGATAATTTTAAAATATATAGATTTGTTTAATATGGCAGTTTCCATAATCTAAGGTTTTTTTATAGCAACCAATACTTTTAAAGACAACACAATAATATACATAAACCAGACTTTCTGTTTCTGTGGGACAATGGTCTTTTATCCTGTCACTTTTATTATTTTTAATAAAACACTGATTAGCCAGTAGCAACACTAGAAATATAGCTGGGTGAGCAAGCAGAAAGCAGAGGCAGGGCAATGAGAAAAAGAGAATTCTGAGAATAAAGAAGATGAATTCTGCAGTCATCACCGAGACACAGAGGAAGCAAGATGAGAATGCCTCACTGAAAAAGGTACCAAGCATAACATAGACAAGAATAATGAGCTAATATAAGATGTAAGAATTAGTTTACAGGACACAGGAGTTAATAGATCATCTGGTTTATAATTAATGTAGGCCTCTGTGTGTTTATTTGGGACAGAATGGCGTTGGGATAGGGCACAACAGAAACCTCACTGTGTAGTTTCCAACATTATGTGGCTTATTATATTTTCATTAGTATATTTCTTTTAAAGAACTTTGTCTCCCCTTTTAATTTTCTCTCCCAAGCCTTTATATATTTTATCCCATAAATATTTTAGAGTTTTTTTTTTCATCTGAATCTGTCTTTGCTATTTATGTCTATCTTTTTCTTATAATACTGGCCTTAAACTGCTAAGTGTACATGGATAGGACCAAAGCTTAGTGTCTTAACTGGGGTCATCTTTGTTGATTCGTTTCTTGCTAACCACACAATGGCTCCTTCAATCAAGGTATCTCTTTTCTTTCTCTCTCTCTCTGTCCTTCTACAATCGCAAATATCTGGATCTTGTTCTCTCATGTTCTCCTCTTCCTTCCTTTCTCCCCTCACTGTGCCTTTTGAGCTTCCATTTTCCTCATCCCACAATCACATTTTTTCAGAAGTTGTTTATTTTCCTTTCCTAGCGAGATGTACATATGCCTCTCTTAGTATTCTTCTTGTTACCTAGCTTCTCTATGGTTGTGGATTATATATTGGGTATTCTTTGCTTTATATCTGATATCCACTTATAAGTGAGTATGTACCATGTTTGTCTTTCTGGATCTGGATTACCTCATTCAGGATTTTTTTTCTAGTTTCATTAATTTGTCTGCAAATTTCATGATGTCATTGTTTTTCACCTCTGAGTATTTTTCCATTGCGTAGATGTACCATATTTTCTTTTCCCATTCATCTCATAAGGGTCATCTACTTTGATTTCAAGTTGTTTTTATTATGAATAATGCTACAATGAACATAGCTGAGCAAATGCCTTTGTGGTATGGTGTGCATTCTTTGCGTATATTGATGGTTCTTGAGGTAAATCGATTGCCAATTATCAGAGAAACTGTAACACTGAATTCCAAAATTACTGTACGAGTTTGTACTGTCACCAGCAATGGAAGAGGGTTCCCCTAACCTGCATCTTCTCCAGAAAAAGCCATCATAGGTGGTTTTGATCTTACCAATTCTGAATGTTGTAAGACAGAATTTTAGAGATGTTTTGATTTGCATTTCCCTGAATGCTAAAGATATTGAGCAAGTGTCTTTTGACCATGTGAAATTTTTCTGTTAAGAATTTCAATATAAATATGTGTGTGTGTGTGTGTGTGTGTGTGTGTGTGTGTGTGTGTGTGTGTATCCCATTTTTATTTTGGGGCTCCTATTTAGGAAGTAGTTTTTTGTGCCCATGACTTCAAGGCTACTTCCCAAATTTTCTTTCCTGAGGTTCAGTGTGGATGGATTTATGCTGAGGTCTTGGATCCATTTGGACTTGATCTTTTACATGGGGATAGATATCAATCTATATGCATTCTTATGCATGTTAATATACAGTTGTGCCAGCACTACTTGCTGAAGATGCTTTCTTTTTTCCATTGTATAATTTTAGCTTCTTTGTCAAAAATCAGGTGTTCATTGGTGTTTGGATTAGTATCAGCTTTGTAATGGCATAAAGATACACAGGTGGACCAATCATGTTTATTTAGCAAATTTAATGAATTACATTGATTGTTGTAAAATTGTGATTTTTTTTAGCTTCAAATGTCTAAGGTACAAGTTTAATATTTTTCTCCAGAGAAGCCTATTTCTAAAGTGATCATTTATAGAACCCTGAACCTTAAATTCTTTCTCCATTTTCAGATTTATTTGTAATGTTTTATTATAAAAAAATTTCTCTAATTTTTAAAAGACAAGCATGCTATTCCATTTTCAAAATCCCAATTTTTCTACATTCTAATTTGTAGAAATATTGTGATAAGTACCTTTTCTTCACTTTGTGATATATCAGATCTATCTGAGGAAATATATTTCTCAAAAGGGAATATCTCTGCTGACAATGATGACACTCATTTTTTTTTTCAAAACATTGCTTATTTCCTAACCCAGAAGTCATTTTGCATGGAAGATTCTGACTTTGTTTTCAGGTAGTTCTCCTTTATCTCCAGAACTAAATCCCAATTTCAACTTACTCTCATTTCAAGGTATGTCGTGGTTGCTAAAGATTTTCAGAGGTTTTTATGTATTTTCTATACATAAGCTTAGGGGAGAGCAGCTGTATAAGAGCATAACACAGTATCAGTCAAAAGAACACATTTGGGTTACTCTGTGCATACAGTTGTGACTCACAGGCAAGATTTATGACTGAAAGTATTCTGCATATCACATTGTTGATGCACTTGTTTTGATATAAACAGTGAATCATCAGTCAAAGGCATTTCACTCTCATCACAGTTTGTTCTGGTTTAGACATTTCTATTGTTTCACAGTACCTGATGTTGTATATTTGTGTGAAGTTCTTTGACTTCCATATATGTTCAAATTTGCTAAAAGAAGTATTGTCTAAGTAAATCTAACATGTACAGACTATGTTTTGCACAGTAGATATTTTTATTTGCATGATGTCTCTTCATAGGATCATGGAAATAGGCTCCTTCTACATGTTTTTCCTAAGACCATAGGTACCAAAGTTTCTCCCTTTCCTATGTTTACAGAACCTTAAGAAGTATGAATCTAACTAAGAAAGAAAAAAAAAAGCTGCCTGGAAGGCCTCGGTGCAGGAAATCACTGCTATCGGGACTCAATGATTATCATCATCTACAATCTCTTCTATCAACTTTATCACAGTTCTTGTACACCATTGGAGTATTTTTAATGTACTAAAAAGACTTTCACTACATTGGGGAAAAGATAATGTTAAATGACACTCATATTTCATACTTTTTGCGTCTCATATTGTTTTTGTCTGTCTGTTAAATGAGACTTAACTCTGTCTCAAACTGAAATTCTTTTAATCTATATCGTTCTTTTCTTCCACAACCATGTGCATGTGTCATCTTCACAAAGATATTTTCTCTCTATTGATTGAACAACCCACAAACAGTATTTGGGAGAGGAATTAAGAATATTAACAAAAGTCTTTAGAATTGTTTTACAAGTGTGGTCCCTATACCTGATTCTAATTGAATCAAATAATAAACTACACAAATTTTAGTTTTATAAGATAAATTTCTCTTCTCTATGTTGTCTTCAGCCATTCTAGGCATTCATTTTATAAGATTTATTAAATATTGTATTTTCTGTTTTCAACAAATTATTATCCGATACACATAAAAAACACATACCTTAGTCTTGACTCTGGACCATAAAAAGTATATAACTTAAGAATAAAACTATCCATTACCCTGTTGTAAAAGTTGCTTACGAGGAATATTCATGACAAGTAATGTTGGCTATTACATCATACTCATAAGGGCAAGTTAAAGAAAACTGCTGAGTAGAAAGTAAGAAAGAAATCCTAAATTATAAGTGACTTCAAAGTGCAGTATCCATTCTGGCTCTGTGGTCCAGCAAAAATTTTAGTCTTTTAGAAAGTAGGAGACATTAATTTTTTAAGTACTGTCACATATTTACGATTCCAAAGTGGATGTGGTGATTTGAATAAAATGTCACTCTAAGCAGGCCTTGATGGAGGAGGGAGGGCCTTGGACTTCCCACAGGGCAGGGTACCCTGCCCTCTCTTAGGATGGGAGGGGAAAAGGAGGGAAAGTAAGGGAGTGGGAGGGAAATGGGAGGAGGTAGAAATTTGAATGGTATTATTTATAAAGCAATAGTATCAAAAAAAATGTCATCCTTGGCCTCATAGGGAGAGTCACTACTAGGAGTTGTGGTCTTGTTAGAGTAGGTGTGTCTATATTGGAAGAAGCATAACCCAAGTTGGTGGACATTGATATCTATATTTACTTTCTGCTGCCTGTTTCTTCTGATGTAGAAGTCTCCCTTCTCCAGGACCATCTTTGAGATGATTGCTGCCATAATGGTTAAGAACTAAACCATTAGAACTCTACGTCAATACCAATTAAATACTTTCCTTTTTAAGTCTTAACATGGCCATGGTGTCTCTTGCCAACAATAAAAGCCTAAGTAATACAGAAGTTGGTGTCAGACGTGGGATATTGTTATGATAGGCCTGACCTAACTTTTGTTTGCAGGATTGTATACTTTGAAACTTTGGATAAGAAAAGCAGCAATTGAGCAATTTTTTTTAATTTTTTTTTATTGAGAATAAGAAAAAAAAGTTTCCGCCTCCTCCCAGCCTCTCATTTCCCTCCCCCTCCCCCCACTCCTCTCCCCCTCCCTCACCAATCCAAAGAGCAGTCATGGTTCCCTGTCCTGTGGAAAGTCCAAGGTCCTCCCCGCTCCGTCCATGTCTAGGAAGGTGAACATCCAAACTGGCTAGGCTCCCACTAAGCCGGAACATGAAATAGGATCAGAAGCATGGGACCGGACTCTCTGATCATGGCAAACAATGAGGCAATTGAGCAATTTTGAAGGGGCTTAATGGGCTAAGCTAATAGAAGCATGGGAAATAGTGGGCTGAGCACAATTGGAAATGTAAGGTCAGGTTCAAGAGTTTTCAGAGAAGATTTTTAATAAGTAGCCTAGAGACTGTTATACATTGTTTTGACAAATAATGTAATCTTTTGAAATTTTCTTAAGAGTCTGCCTGAGGCTATTGTGATAAATTTTGTATTAAATCTACTGTCAAAAAAACCTCAAAACAGCTTCATATTAGCTCTATCTTGTGGCTATTAGTGCTCACTCTAACGAAACTCTAAAATGAAAAGGAACAGGTTGAGCAAGGAAAACTGCAAAAGGTACATTTTGAGAAGGAATGGAGCCCCAGGAATAGAAATTGAGATAAATTCAGTGTTCACCAGAATAAACCAATTAAAGGAAAGATTATTATTAAATGGAATGAAGGAAGTGATAATGTCAGGGAAAGATCCCACCTACCTACATGTGAAAAAAAATTAAAGAAGATGTTAGGTCTAGGAATGGAGGTACTCAGTTTTATTTCTAGGACTCAAAATACAAAGGCTGGTGGATGTTTAAATTCAAGACCAGCCTGCTCTATAGAATGAAGCCTAGGACAGCCAACTTTGATCGGTAAAGAAAAGCATCTAAAATCTGAAATCTGGCAAAGATGTAATTGATCGAGGGTGTCATGTTTTAGTCCCAGCAAACAGCAGTTCTTCACAGCGTCAGCCTTTGAGTTCTGTCTTTAGACTCTAGAATGAAGAAGGGGGCTATATAATCTCTCTAAGCAATTAAGTAAAGCATCTGATTTCAGGTTTTTGTCAGGTTTGTCAATATATGGAGGCGTACAGAGGCCATGTGTGAGGTTGGGAAAGTGTTGAATCCTTGATGACTCCAAAATTTTGGTAATGATACAGCCATGAGATAATTTCTATGAAAAGCTTATAACAGGGAATATAATCAGCACAAGTGAAAGAAATAAGTTGCAGTCAAAGCTGAAAAAAGTTGGAGATCTGAAGAGTGATTTGACATGAGATATAGAAATGCAGAGTTTTGATGACTAAGGATGCTGAATATTTCCTTAAGTGCCTTTAGCCTTTTTAGATTCTTCTGTTGAGAGTTCTCTGTTTATGTTTTTACTCCATTTTTTATTGCATTATGTGTTCTTTTGGTGACAAATTTCTTGAATTTTTTGTATAATTTGGAAATCACACCTCTATCTGATGTGGGGTTGGTGATGATTTTTTCCCATTCTGTAGGCTGTTGTTTTATCGTGTTGACAATGTCCTTTGCTTGCCAGAAGCTTTTCAGTTTCAGGACTTCCCATTTATTAATTTTTTTCTCAGTGTCCATGCTACAAGTGTTATATTTAGGAAGTGGTCTCCTGTGCCAAGGCATTCAAGTGTATTTCCCACTTTTTCTTCTATAAGGTTCAGTGTGGGTGGCTTTATGTTGAGGTCTTTGATCAATTTGGACTTGAGTTTTTTGCATGGTGATAGATTTGGGTCTATTTTCATTCTTCTACATGTTGATATTCAGTTGTACCAGCACCACTTGTTAAATATGCTTTCTTTTTTTCATTTGATATTTTTTGCTTCTTTGTCAAAAATCAGGTGTTTGAAGATGTGTGGACTGATAGCTGGGTCTTAACTACACTGAGATTTCATCTTACACCTGTAAGAATGGCCAAGATAAAAAAAAAAAAAAAAAAAAAACTGATGACAACTTATGCTGGAAAGATTGTGGGGAAAAGGGAACACTTCTGCATTGCTGGTGGGAATGCAAAATGGTACAGCCCCTTTGGATGTCAGTGTGGTATTTTCTTAGAAAATAAGGAAACAAACTTCCTACAGACCCAGTAATGCCACTTTTGGTTATATATCCAAAGGATGCTCATTCATGCCACGAGGACCTGTGTTCAACTATGTTTATAGCAGATTTTTTTGCAATAGCCTGAACCTGGAAACAACATAAATGCCCCTCAATCAAAGAATGGTTAAGGAAAATGTGATACATTTATACAATGGAGTACTACACAGCAGAAAAAAATGACAGCTTGAGATTTGCAGGTAAATGGATGAAGTTAGAAAACATTATTTTGAGTAAGGTAACCCAGACACAGAAAGACAATTATCACATGTACTCACTCATAGGTGTTTTTTAGACATAAAGCAAAGAAAACCAGCCTAAAAACTACAATACCAGAAAACTTAGACAGCAATGAAGACACTGGGAGTGATTTACATAGATCTAATCTATATGGGAAATAGAAAAATTCAAGATCTCCTGAGTAAAGTGGGAGCCTGTGGACCTTGCACCAGGGCTGATGGTGGAGGAGGGAGGTAGGGAGGGGAGCAGAGAAAAATGTAGAACTCAATAAAAATCAATATAATATAAAAAGAAAATAGACAAACCCTATAGAGACAATGGGGAAAATGCAGGGCTTTGAGTTTGCCAAGCTAGCTTTTGGTCTCACTTTTGTCGAAAAAAATTTTCTTTTTATGTTATCTTTCTACATTTTTGATTGGTAGTGTATAGGTAGTGATATCACAAGTTGAAGGGATATGATGTGCCCTTTCATTTTTATTTTACAGGGGATTATAATTAAGAGACTATATGAATCTCAGAAAACTCTTTTGACTTTGGACTTTTGAACAAGAATGAGACTCTAAGTTTATGGGAACTTGTGAAGTTGGGCTAAATGCTTTTTGCAGTAGGATATGGCTACAGTACTATGTGGGTCAGGCAAAGGAAAGTGATGGTTGAATAAAAATCATTCATATAGAGAGTGTAACTATTAGGATTTGTGGCTTGGCTAAGTAAGTGTGGCTTAGTTGGAGGAATTGTTTCTCAAAGTCTTTAAGGTCTACATTTATCTCTTTCTGTCTGCTAATCTAGATGTTGAACTCTCAGCTCTTACTCCAGCAAAATGTCTGCCTGCTCCTGGTGTCTCTTCACAGTGCTAAAGGTGCTATTTAAGTATATTTCACAGAACTCATGCATTAATCTAACATATGTACATGTTAATTGAAAATATTTTTTGAGATTATGCATTATTCTCTGGTCTCATATTTTCTGACTTCCCAGTGTCATGATCCTATTACCTCATGCATTTAGAGAACAAAAAACTATACTGATTCAGAACTATCGCTCACATCCCATTATTGGTTACATTTGTGATATAGATAATTTGTTTTGGATAAATACTTAGTAATATCAAGAGTTTGATGTTAATGAGAAGTCTATCTTGAAACATTGATTTTGAATGTTTCTCTATCAGACATTCCCTCCATATGACAAATACAAAAGCCATGTGCTCAGTATAGATACAATTATATGTGTAATATGTTGGGACAGGCATGACCCCCAAACCAATTCTGTATTAGAGAATGTAAGCTCCAGTGTTTAATTATGAGTCAGGATTACCTGACTATGTCCAATGGAAATAAAAATCAGACAAGGTAAGTGGGTCTCAACAAGCCTAAACCCAAGACATTTTTATTCCAAAATATCAGACTAGTTTTATCTTTACCAGAAACAGATTATAAAAGCAATTGCCTCAACAAAAATTTCACTTGTCAGGATAGAAAGTCATTTACAAGTTATACATGGTAAACACGAATGATGTCTAAGATTAATTTTTCTGTTAAAATGTTTCATTGTTTTCTAAAGAATAAGGAAATTCCTAGGTGACCTGAAGGTCCCACTGACTGTGGGCGTGCCTTGGTTTTTCAGGAAATGAAACTCTCCAGTGTCCCAGGAGCCATGGTCTATAATCTTTTTTTTTAAAATATAATTTTTTTATTAAAAAAAAAAGATTTCCGCCTCCTCCCCGCCTCCCC
>NW_026068278.1:697059-700387 GCF_014885135.2 Alexandromys fortis | reverse complement strand
CCTCCCCTTCTCACTTTTCTCTCCCCATCTCCCCTTACCTCCCTCCCCCCCTCCCCCAAGATAACTTATGCTGCTTTCCTCTCAAGAAATCTAGATCAGATGTCCATGGTTCACTGCAAGAGATTTTGCAAGCCTACACTGAATTAAAATTGTTCTTTGAAATACCGGTGACATAACAATGTACCCTATTGTCTCCTCCAACTGGAAATAAGGATAGTTAAGAAGATGGAAATAATCCACATCTGGCATCTGAAATGAGCAGGATGTTTTATCATACCAGTAAGACACTATATCAAGTGACCAGATCTTCATTCAAGGACTCATCTACTAACTAACATTTTGAAATGTTCATGCCCCTCACACTACATGCAGGATAGATCTTCACAGAGGTTTAAAGAAAGAAATCATAATTGTCATTTTCTTGTGTTTTTAAGCTACATTGAAGTCTTATTATGTGCTATAAGAATTATCTTCTTTTCAATCTATAATTTGAAAGGATATGGTTATCAGTTACACTATGAAATGTGCGTTGGTAGACTCCAGATAGGGTTCTAGTGCTGAAAGAAGAAGTCGACACAATCTAGCACCCCTGACCTTGAAGGTATATCCAATAGATAACCAAACATAAAAAAGATAATTTTCTAAAAAAAATTCTTACTATCTAAAGTGTTCTTACAGGTCTTTTGCACCTAAATTACGGCTTCCAGGGATGTGTGTATGTAAAAATATTTGTGCATCTCTATGCCTTTTTTATGTTTCTTGTGTTTTTCATTGGGCTCATTTGTTGTTTTCTCATAGTTATGTTTGATTATTGTTTTATATTATTTTATTTCTTTTTATTTTAGTTTCTTGTTTATTATAATTCAAGAGATCATGGAATAGTATGAAGTTGTGCAAAGAAAAAATTATATGAAAAAGAATTAGGAAATAAAAAACCTGTCAATATGCCACTAAGTATGTATTATGTTAATCATCTACTACCATGCATAGATGTGGTTTATATAACCAGTGATAATACATTTGAGGAAATTATTTTTCCCCTGAGAATGGTTATCTGTTGGATATAGATTCAGGGATGATAGATTGAGCACTTCTCCATCAAGCTGATATGGGAAGGACCTAGGAGGAGTATGGGGAGGAAAAACCATAATCAGAATGTATTGTATTAAAACATGCTTCCTTTAAAAAATAGAAAAAAATAGAAAATTTTATTTTTCAGGAAAATGTTAGATTTAAATTCTGTAACTACTCCATTGACAGGTATTAGATTTATTGTGTGAGACTTACTTTCTAGTGCATTGAATGGGTTCTAAATCCAATTAGACAGTTGATCTTCCAGTATAAAAATTTCACAAGTACACTGTGGGTATTTCTTGTAGGTCTACTTCTTGTCATACTTCATAGACTTTATGACTTGATGGGTCTATTATTTTTTCCCCGCTGGAACTTTGTACAGCAACTTCTAGTGCTAGAAGTGGGATAATAGCCTTCTAGGTCTGTGGCAGTGTGATTCCTCTAAGGCCTTTGAGCACAGTGTGTGATGTCTTCAGCAAAAATTATATATCAAGTTATGGAAGACAGGGATTGGAGAAGTCCATTTATGCTTTCTGTTCTTCCATAGTTAGTTCATATTATATATTTAAATCTATTGATTTAGGTATGCAGTTCATAAATAAGAAAGAACATACAGGTTTTATTTTTAAGAATGGGGTTTACTTCATTAAGTATAATAATTTTATAGTTTCCTATGTCTTAAGTTTTCTAATACTGTAATAAGCCAACATGAACACAAAATAAATTGGGGAGAAAATGATTTATTTGGCTTACACATCTATATTGCTGTTCATTGTTGAAGGATTTCATGAAAGTATCTCAATCAGAGCAGGATGCAAACTTACTGGCTAAAGTTCTTGATTCTGTCTCTGGGAGAGCTACATGGCTACTCCCTGACTCCACCCTTCTTTTTTTTCCCAGCATTCAGTTCAATTTTTCATGCCTACGTCTATTCCCTGTGCAGGCCTAAGACAGTTTCTTTCTTCCTTAATGGTAATCACAGCATGCAAAGGGAAATGCCACATCACCTTCCCTTTTCTGTTTAAATAAAAAAGCAAGGTTTTAACTTTAGCATAGTAAAATTACATATAACAAAACAGTTATGAAGCAAGAATTGCAGTTACAATATTTATATCTACTTTACCTCTTACCATAACTCAGGAAAACTATATTATTACTATCTAATCTTCAACTCCATCAAAGACTCCAGAAGGATATAATATTCCCTAAGTATACAGGAAGTGCATTGTAAGCAACTTCCAAAACTCTAGAATTGACAGAGACATCTCGATGACTGAACAGACATCCAAGGTTCTTTTGTACTTGGAGTATTCACCCTCAGCTTATATGCCCATAATATCCAGCAGACCTTTTTTATGATGCAGGACATTTTAAAGACAGTTCTGCCTATATTGGCAGTTTGTGAGTCACATCCTACTGTATCCTACAAAATGTCAGGCAGACTCTTTTAGGTATCAGGGCCCCTGAAGGAAAATCTAAGCTTTCATTTATCTCAGCAGTCATTGTTCTCAGGTCCTGTATGTCCAGTTCTTCAAGTAGTTTAGGCAAGAGCACTTTCTTGTCCAAATAGCTAAGCAACTCCAAAAGGATCCTCTTTGATTCTCATCTTATTCTTGAAGTTATTGGTGCTGCCAGGAGCAGATGGGTTTCATTGTCATGAAAAGTCCTAAGTTCTTAAACATTTTAAATGCCATATTCTGAAGGTCTCCAAAAGATTTAAAGAATACCTATCTAACTGATATATATATTTATAGACATATATATATATAGAAAACCTAACATGAATACTACACACTTGACTAATATAATTGATTACCTATTAACCTATATTTCTTAATTATATATTACATTTTCAAATGAGATGCACAAAACATTACCTTAATCAAGAGCAGAAATATACATCTAACAAAATTGACCTTAAATTTAGATCAATAAACAAAGATACATACTAATGCAAATAAATGTAAATAAGTATGTATAGACAATATTTGGGAATATGGGTGTAGTTTTGTCCAAATTTATTTCTGCCATTTATTCAGTGAAGTAATTTTTTGAGGGGAGTTTAAAGCAACCTTTCAGGAGGTCTTGATTCATCAAACTACATTAGTCTGGACTGATTCTATAGGTTTTCATCCTCTGTGGAAACAAAAGAACCTCTTTACAGAGCAATATATTTTTAGACTCAAATTCTGAGTTCATGATACTTTTAAGTACTACTTAGCTCCCTCACAGTCATAAATTTCAAAGAAAACAC
>NW_026068278.1:679929-696505 GCF_014885135.2 Alexandromys fortis | reverse complement strand
TTTTTTTTTTTTTTTTTTTTTTTTTTTTTTTTTTTTTTTTTTTGCTACTGCTAAAACAACAGAACTTCTCTTAATGGAGCTGTGACATGCCACTAGCAAGCAGCAAGTAGCTGTGTTAAACTCTGTATTTTTGTGTCTCGAATTCTTATCTCGAATTCCTATTGAAGCTCTCTCGGGATTTTAAATGGGATTTGTTGGCCATAAGGGCACCAATTTGTTGAAAGAGGGATGCCAGTTAGTCTGGCTATCTCAGTCAGTACAACATGAAACTCTTAATCTCAGGCTCCACATTCTAGACAAGTAAAACAGAATGAAGAATGGTTTCTTGGTAGCGACATTTTCTCTGGTGTGCTCAGCAAACAGAAGCACAACCTTTAAGAGAGGCTCCTGATTCAGCATTAGCAGCAAAAACTGCAGGCATTGTTTGTGGTGATGGCATGAACTTAGATACTCCAAAGAATCATGGTAAAAAAAAAAAAAAAAAAAAAAAAAAACTGGCTCCTACCAATACCTCCACCATAAAGCTAAATTCTCAGGAAGTTAAGGAGAGGGGCAGACTAAGCTGCCAAACCCAGGGTATTAATTCTGGTCATGAAGTTTAGCAGATTAGAGACCCATGTGTTCAGAAAAAGCTAGAGATATACAGTAAAGAAAAATACAGATTGAAAAAAAAATCCTCTAAATGATTTACAATGTGTTTAAAAATATATGTAGATTTTAGAAAGAAAAAAAGGGTTAGAGAAACTCCTTAAAAATAAAATAGAGTAAAAAAGTCATATATAGATGGAAATACATAAGAAATCTGCATACTATATCTTCTTGTGTTTTCTTTGAATTGTTAGATGACTAAGGAAATAGCACCTGCAGCTAAAAGCCATAATTCTTCTGGATTAATCCAACCTATATATTTTGAAAATGTCTTGAGTTCAAAACTTATGCCGCAAAATATCTTACTTTGAAGACGATGTTTTGTTTTTGTTTCCATGAAAGATGAAAGGATGTGAATTCATTCTGAATTAAGAAAAATATAGTTTTATCAAGGAAGATCCTGTAAAAAATTTCCTTTGGGAACAAATGGCTCAGATATTCCAAAGTTTCAGAGCTCCTCCCATGCAGTTTTCTCTGAGTTCTACACCCAAAACATCTTCAAGACTGCTGAATGAAATGATCCAGCTTCACAAAATACTCAAGTCAGGATTTTATCATAATCCTAAATTTTCTTTGGATTCCCATAAGATTAACAGTGCCCCTATTCAGCAGTAAGTAGTCTAGAAAACTAGACCCACACCAAAAGTGGAATATGCCTATTTGTTTTTATTTAGAGTCTTGGTTGCTAGTTATTACAGATAATGATCAGAAAAAGAGTTAAATAAACTAAATTAAAGACAAGATTCTTATTTTGAAAAGAACAAAGTTGAATATAAATATGATATAATAAAAGGGTAGATTATAGTATCTACTTTGAAAATAAAAGAGGAGGATATAGATATGATTAAAAAGTACAGTATTGAATCTGCTTTTAAAAATCTAATACTAGTCTTAAATGTTTTAGATTGGACTGTACTTTTGTATAATGTATACAAATCATGTACATTAATATAAATTTGAGATTAATTTTCTAAAAAAGCATATAGCTCATTAAACAATATAATGGAAATCTCCAGTCTTTTAAAATTATTATTACCAACTGCTTAGGATAATAATGAAATGTTGGTTAATAATTAGTCACTTATTATAATTGAACATGGGTCACATGAGGTATGTTTTCAAGGTCAAACAAAGATATATTTTAGATCGACAGGTCAACTTCAAACACTTCAGGCAGGTTCAGATTATGGCATTTAAGATGTTTTAATAACAAAGGCTCTTTTTTATCTTCAGGGAAGATAATGGGCATTGAAGAAACTCCACATAGAGTTAATTTCTTTGTGTAAAATTTAAGCCATAAGGAAAGAAAATGACCCTGCTTCTACTGCTGAGAGTATGTTGTTCTAATTTTATAAGCAGAACATAAAAGAAAGTGACTGCCAAATATGTTCAAGAAAAGAAGGGACATCCCTTCAGAATATCCTCCTTCAAAGAAAAATCTGTTGGATATGTTAGTTCTATAGGCTGAAGATGGATGTTCCTACATTGTAGAAGAACGTTGGATGACTGTCCAGGCAGACAATTGTTCAAGTCATTACTCACATTTTTTGGAAGTCCCTTGCTTCCACTCCCTGCTTACTCAGTTAATATTATTTACTTATTGAGTCTCTGAGGGAGTTGAATAATTGATATTTATATTTTTCATTTTTTACCTGATGCAGAAAGAAACTAAATTAGGTACAAGACTTCAAACTCACAAAGATAGGATAGATGTGGAGCTTTTTTCTATGAATTTCTCAAATGAAAATGAAATAGACATTTTTTCATGTAGTTATTGCCCATATATATTTTTATATGTATTGTATTATATATATATTAATATTAATTATACACTTCTTTTTCATTTTATACAAAAAAGATAAATGTAGTTGCATTTTAATTTCTTTTAATAAAGATTGGCTGAAGATTAGAAAAATACAACAGTTCTAATGGCCAGCCTCATTGACCAGGCAACAATGACACACAGCTTTAATCCCAGTAGCCATACTAGCTTGCCATAGAAACCAGGCAGTAGTGTTACACATCATTAATCACAGAACTAGAGGGTATAATAACATGCTAGGAAACAACTCTCAATCTTAATCTCATTCTGAGGTTTCCTGGAGGCAGTTTCACCATTTTTGGGCTGAGTTTGAAGTAAAATACAGTGTCTGACTGCTTTGATTTTATGATCTTCAGGTTGATATCCAATATCTGTTTCTTAGCTTTTATTAATCATGCTTCAATAACAAGTGAAATGAAATAACCAAAGGGATCTGAGGGAAAACAATTCAGTTACAGGCAGTTTTTCCTCCATATGTCTCTTTATTCTGTTTTCTTTCTTGTTCTCTTCTAATTCTTCTGTCTTATCTGTTTATCATTTCGTAGCTGTAATTCTGTCTCAATCCTATACCAATTTCAATTTTCTGTTAATTTTTTTTTTATTTTTTTTATTTTCTTCTTTATTTGTCCAAAAATAAAAGAAACAGGGAGGTGTAGGCAGCCAAATTTTTTAACGTGTTACAGGAAAATTCAATCTTTATAGTGACCCTTTCCACGGCAAGTAGGCAGAGGGTGTATACTCAGAAGGATGTATACCAAGACTCAGCTTTACTGTTATTTTTATGAAGGAACTTTTGAGAATTTAGTTTTTTTTTCTATAAGAGCCAAGAAACGTTTTGATTCCATGTTAGCTTCCGAGGTATCCTGGATTTGTGGTCACCATGGAGAATGTTGTATAATGGCTTCAATATAGACATGAATTTATCTATGTAAGATTAAACTAAATTACTATTTTTAAAGAGTCTTTGGATGTCATTTAGTGTTCATAAGTGATTAATTAGCAATTGCAAAGGCTAGGGAGAAACAAGATGTGTTTGGATAACATGGACCTAATAAGAAAACAGTGGATACGTTTCGAATTTCTCGGGGTGCACCTGACACCCACATAACATTAAATGTTGAATCAGAAATTGTGACACCTCTTGCAAATAGAGTCTTACACAATATATTATCCCTTTAGTGAATAGGTATACATCAGAGGACTTTATACAGACTGTAAGACGACTGCATTTACAAACTTCTGACACAAAGTTCAGCTCGTTTTAGTGTCGTGTGGCAAGGTTTTCCACTGTTGATAAGGTCTCTGGAAATTAGGTGGAAGTAGACTAAATGCAAAATGCTGAAAATTGCTGGGTTGTAAAGGTATGGTGAAAAAAATTTTGTTTTCCTGGAAAATATTTTTTGATAAAATAGCATGAGATCTTGGACTTACTCAGACTCAAAAGTATCTGGAACTCATTTCTTTGCAGGTAGGAGAAGCAGCTCACATCCAGATGTGCGAAATGCATTGCAAGGTAATTTTCATGCACACTGAAATAAATATTATTACATTATGTCAAAATTTCAATTTACTTCAAACTACTATAATAACACAGGAAGACAATAAGGGGCTGTTAATTATCATTCAAGATTAAGTTCATTGAGAGAAAGCATAACAGATGATTCAGATGTAGTATCCTGATGAGAGAAGTGTCCATTGCTTCCTAGGTACTAAGTGGTAAACAAGGTTCCAAATTCCTCAAGTGCTGTTAGGATATACTGAGAAGACACCCTGTGAAGCAGGTGCAGAGGAATGTTAAAGATTGGTTTCCTGTGCCTGGAAATTATCTCTTCCTGTAATATGTATCGTGCAGTCATTTATAGTTTTATTTCTTAAATATAAATGGGAAGATATCAGTTTAATATATTCTGTGCTTTCTTCAATCATATTATAATTACAAAGAATACCTTGAACTCTGGTCCTTCTGCATTATGTTATTCTTTTTTAATTATATAAGGTGTGGAACTGATCCTACCAGGGGCAGTGATCCCTCTAGGGACAGCTGTTCCCACAAGGGTTATTGCAGATTTGCAAATGACCTAGGCCTCAGCAAGTCCCCTGAGGCTTTGGCAGTTTGGGTCATGTTGGAGGGTGGAGAACACAGCAGGTGGGAGACAGACATATATCATATAGAAAGAGTTTAGATATAGAGTTAATTTAGTGTGTCATGGAGTGGAAAGGAAAGGGAGGAGGGGAGATGGGGAAGAAAAGAGAGAGGCACAATGAGAGGGGGCATGAGAGAGAGAAAGATTCATCCTTTTAACTCAATAGTTCTCCACTTCTACATATGTACAAGAATATTTATATTAATAGTTACTTAGAGTAGTGACAGACTATGAGTTTATGATTATAAAATCTCATCATAGTTTGGATATAATCACTGCATTTTTGTTCTATTCCTTAAAGGTTTTATAAAATCTATTCTTTGTATTAATTTTCTCTGACTAGTTCTACCTAGATATATTTTCAATAAAGTGAAATCTCTGTTTGAAGACCAAAAAAAAAAAAAAAGAAAAAGAAAAAGAGAGACCTCTTTGAGAAAGAGAAAAAGAGAGAGTGTATGCTAGGAAAGGTGGGATATTCAATTCCCTTGGTGGAAGGGGGCAGGTTAGGAGTGGCCAGGGCTTGTCTCTTAATGGGACAGGGTACACTAGTGACAGACCAGGTCAGCAGCTCATAACATATCACCCAAAGAGTTCCAATTGTGATGCAAGCATTATGACAGGTTTTTTTTTTTATGCTGTGTGGAAATGAATCCAGGGTTTTGTGCACATGAGGCAATTGTTCTACTGCTGAAATACATATCACTCAGTTTCTATTGTTTTGATTTCCACATGAAAAAATAACCAATGAACAAAGAGTTTGGTTTCTATTGTGAATTTATGTAAATATTTTTGAGATCATAATATATTTCGTTTTCTTTTTTCTTTCTTCTATACTAAGATTCCTTTATAGATTCCGTTTACATTCAAGTTCATTGCCTTTTTCTTTACTTTGTAAATATGTTTTTTTTTAATTTTTTTATTTTTTTTATTTTTTTTATTGAGAATAAGAAAAAAAGTCTCCGCCTCCTCCCAGCCTCCCACCTCCCTCCCCCTCCCCCCAATCCTCTCCCCCCTCCTCTCCCCCTCCCCCCACTCCTCTCACCCTCCCTCTCCCATACAAAGAGCAGTCATGGTTCCCTGCCCTGTGGAAAGTCCAAGGTCCTCCCCCCTCCGTCCACGTCTAGGAAGGTGAACGTCCAAACTGGCTAGGCTCCCACCAAGCTAGAACATGAAGTAGGATCAAAACCCCTTGTCATTTGATTCCCTCTCTCCTAGCCATATGTATGTGTGTGTATGTGTAAATGTATGTGTATGTATGTGTGTATCACTAATTATGGAAATCCAATCCCATCACTGCATATAATGTAACTTGTAAATATGTTTTCAGGATTGTAGAGTATTGGAAAATGCATTAGTATACTCTTATCACTTGAAGACTATTTCTCCTACTCATGGCTCCTTAATTGAGAATCGAGGCACAGTAAAGTCTCCTTCTTCCATATTAGCATGTTTTTTGGCTTCATTCTGCATTAGGTCATGTTTCTGGAGCCTTATTAGTTAGGCTTCTTGATTATATCGTCTCTACCACTTATAACAGACATAATATTAGAGGAAAATTAGTTATCCTGGCTCAAACCACTTTCTCTTCCCTCTTCCACAATAACTGCTAGGTCTATGATGCAAAATCTATGTTGTAGATATACCAGTTGCAGTTTGCCTAACAATTATGCATTTTGATTTGTTTTTCTGCAATGGTCTCCAATTTTTGCAAAGAGGAGTTTCCTTGAGGGGAGAGATAATGATGCCTATTAGTACATATGAAGACAAGATTTATACTACAGTTAGAAATTAAGCTAGTTAAGTTAAATTTTAATACTTATTTTATTACCTTTGGTTCTAAATGCATACACATTTATCAAACACTGTGACCCATTTAGATGTTTTCTTTCTGCCTAAATCAGCATTTCTATTATATCTGTAATGCTTTTTTTGTACAAGAGCACTTTTAAAATGTCAAACAGCGTGACTAGGATAACACTGTGGCACTGGTCTTTGGCTTTGTCTCACTAAAGATGGTAGAAATATGTTTACTGCCAGCTCTATGAGCCATGCTAACTTCCCACTTCCAGGGATGCAGTAGGTCTATGTGCCCATTAAGCAACTTGTAGCTCTTTGGTCACAAATCCCATTTAAGTGCTCTGTAGCAGGACTTTCTGAAATGACTGTAAGAAAGAACCAGGAAGCTATCTCTTAAAGGAGCTATGCCTCTGCTTGTGGTCAGCAAAAAGAGCTTATATGGAAAATTGTGGCTACCAAGATGCTCCAATTGACTCAATTTGGAGTGGGTTCTCGAAGTCCTTTTCTTTAAGTTTTCTTAGGCTTTAAGTGCATGTATATTGCCAAACCTTAGGTGCTATTATGTAAGCAGAGAACCTGCTTTGGTTTCCTGACTACTCAGACCCAAATTGTCACAGAGAAACTATATTAATTTGAACACAGTTCAGCCAATGCTCCAGACATATTCCTAGTTAGCTCTTACAGCTTAAGTTAACCCATTTCTATTAATCTATTTAAAAACACGGAGCTGTGGCTAACTAGTATGATTCTGGTGTCTTTCTCCTTTGGCATCTACATAGTGTCTCTTTGACTCCACCTACTCTATATATTTGTGTTTGAATTTCCCATCTGACTATACTCTGCATTCTCATAGGCCAAAGCAGTTTTTTTTTTTTACCAACCATTTGTAATAAACTATATTCATAGCATTCAGGGGGAAATCCCTCATCAATTTAAAAACAATTAGTTGTTGTTGAGTGAAGAATAACTATTCCCAAATTACAATTAACATGATAGGTGATACATGCACAAATATTAGCCCTAAGTAAGTTGACTCAGCATATTTTATAAATAAATGTGTGTGTATGTGTGTAATTAATGAAGATATTTTGAGTTGTGAAGGCATGTCTTTTTGTGATCACTAGCAAATTATAACTGAATTTTGCTGGTGTAAAGGCCTGAACAAGGTGTATGTTTTTATTTATTACTTTTCATTTCCTTTCATAGAACACTGTGGCCAAAGACAATTTTAGAAAAGAAATTTTGTTTTGCCTCATTACTTCAGTGATAGAGTCCAAAGGAGCATGGAGGAACTATACTAGCAAATAGTGGACAGATATCGGAGAGATCACAAGCAAAAGGCAGAGAGAAGTCAAGTGAGGATATGAACTATCAAAGCCCAGCATTAATGATTCTTTTTCTGCAGGAAAGTCACCCCTACCAAATCATTGCAAACAGAACCACCATCTGAGACCAAGATAAAAGGACTAAACTTATACATTTTCATTCAAGTTAAATATTCTTCTGTCCCAGAGCCCTTGTTCTACTAACCCATACACCCTAATACTGATCTCATATATCCCAAATTCATTCTTGTGAAAAAGAAAACAACCTGTTCTTTACTGATCCTCTAATGATCAACAGACAACATGTACTTTTATTAAATAATGATTTATCTGTGAATGACATTTTTGCATAAAAATACAAGTCATCTATGTGACAAACTCATGCCATCTGTGAACAATTTTATATTTTGGATTACTCTTCTCTTTCATGAATAAGGATCAGGCTATTTTATTCAAGTGGACATAGTTATAGGCAGAAAGTCTTCTAACCTCAACATATAGTATATACTGGTACCTACATATCCACCCTCAGCTCTCTCTCTCCCCTCCCCCATGACATACACAGACAAAGAGACACATGAATAAATATGACTAAAATACCTTCAGAGAGAAATGATCACAGGGTATAAAACAACTATAATCATAATGATCAAGAAATACATAAAAGAATTTGTCTTTTTAATCTAGGACGATATTGTAATAACCAAGTAGGCTGGTATCCACCTCCAATTTATAAAGTCTAGCCTGACTTTCCTCATGCTTGCTCTGTGTTAAACCCCCTCCTGTACTGTGGGAGCTCACATCTCTCTCACAGGAGGCCGACCTCTGAAGAAAAGGAGGTGTATCCTAGAAGATGAAACTGTATTATCTTCTTTACCTGGTGACGGCCCTTCCTGGTGAGTGTTCTCACTTCATACATGTGTCCATGTGGGGTTCTGACATGTGATTGACATAATTCTTTTTTTTTTGTCTGAAGGAATTCTGTCCCTAATTCAGCTTCAGGAGTCAGGACCTGGCCTGGTGAAGCCGTCGCAATCACTGTCCCTCACCTGCTCTGTCACTGGTGACTCCATTACCAATGGTTACTACTACTGGAGCTGGATCAGGCAGTCCCCAGAGAAGAAGTTGGAGTTTATTGGGTACATATATAGTAATGGTGGTAGTACTGATTACAACCCATCATTTAAGAGCCGCATCTCCATCACTAGAGACACATCCAAGAACCAGTTCTTCTTGCAGCTGAACTCTCTGACCACTGAAGACACAGCCACATATTACTGTGCAAGAAGCACAGTGAGGGAACTTCAGCATTAGCCCAGACACAAACCTCCCTGTAGAGGACCTCTGGACCAGCAGGGGGTGCTCAGCCCTAACTGTTCTCAGGAACTTTAAAACTTCTGGCAGAGAAAGAAAAACACTTGGTTTTTCTCTGGCTTTTCTTCTAACTGCCTAAGAACCGAGAAGATAGAGGTTCATTCCTCTCTCTGATCATGAAATATTTTGTTTTTGTGAAGCCACATTTATTTGTTTCTAACTGTTCTACTTAAGACAGGGTACAAGGCAGTATTTCATGTCATTTTGAATGTGGATGAAGCCTTTATCAAAAGAGCCATCTTTCTGGTTGTAGGAACATGATAGTAGCTCTTTGAAACTCAGCAGGTTTCACATGACAGTCATTTTCCTGGAACAATTGTGATACCACTTTTGGTTGTTTACACACTCCTATCTGTATGTTGGAGCACATCCTAGTCTGTTCACACAAACCAGTTGCTGGGATGCCTACGGAATGATTCATATTGTGTTTTGGGTCTCCACATATCACTACTGCTGCATTACCAACTCTGTAATTCACAGCAGGGTATGTCCTGGTGTCAACTGTGTAGGTGGGAATGTATATAATAACTCTGTTGTCAATATTTACTGTCTTGCAAAGACAAAATATTTTTTGCAAGAAAATATATCAGTTGGTAGTAGAATTTTAAACATCATATCAACTAAATATTCATATTCACACTGATTATTAATGTTTTTAAATGTGTCTATGTCTCTGACATAGAAGAGAATTGAAAAGTTTGTGTTTAGATATACTTGGACCTTCACCTTGAGAGACTGTTCATTGATTTGTGATTTCATTCCAATATTATTAGAGGAATATAATTCTAACCCAAATATAGATGCTGAAACACAGTGCCTCACCTATGTAACTAAAACAAAATCAACAGTGTAAATGGAATTTTATCATATCCCCCATTTAAGTGAACAACCGCTCCATTCAGTTAACAAGACTTATATTAAATTCTGGGATATTTTTGTCAAACTCTCTCTGAACATTAGAAAAAATTGAGCAAATCAAGTGTGATAAATATTGTCTGAAATTAATAGCACCCAAACAATCATAATTTTACCAACAAGGAGGGACAGCATGCATAGTTGTTGCAGTCCCTCAGAACCTGCTCTGAACATCTGCCTCTCCATTGAAAATATCTGTCACCATCATGGAAAACCACAGCCTAAAGATTATTCAGAAAGAATTAATGACTCAAATATAACATTTCTAGGAATGAAGAACTGGATGGACATCCAGCCAGGCCAAGCGAGACCTACAGACTATCTTCATTTTTAACGATGGCCTTGTGAAAAAAGTAGTGGGATTCCAAGCTGAGATTGAGTGTAAGAGCAGGGATTCTGTCCTCAGCAGCCCTGGGTTGTGCTCATTCCCCACATTTCTGAAGCTGGATTGTGTCTTTCACCAGTTTCAGATGGACATCAACAAGAACAGTGAAAATGAGTTTTATATTTTGGAGGTGTTTTAGAGGGAGTTTTTTTTTCTTTTTTACTTTCATTTTAAGTAGCAAGTTTTGTTTGCAAAGATTGTAGAAATGGACATTTTCCTCCAATACAAACACACACATTTGAAACACATAGGGGAACGCCAGGATACAGACATAATCTGAGTGTTATGCTCCTCTGTGCCAATATTTTGCCATGGTTTTATCAAATCAGTAATAGTATGAGAAGTGTTAGAACCTTAAACATGGAGCTTCTTATGATTAAAAGAAACAAGAAAGAATCACCTTCTTTACTGTCCTTCTTCCTGAATAACACTTGTTTTATACAATCAAGAGAGTCACGAAGGGCCGTAAAAGTTCTATCTATAATCAGAACATTTCCTGTTGAAGTATTATTATCAGAAACTTTATTTCAAGCTTTTAATGTCAGCTTGGGTACTTTGGCCATTAAGCATACGAGGACTGGAAAACTATTGGGCAACTGTTTAGAAGTCTCCTTACCGTACAATTTGATAATAAGTAATTCCTATAGGAATCCTTGCATTTGGTTATAAGCTGCATTGGACAGGGATTTGTTTATACTGTACTGAAGACACAGATTAAATTGATGGGTAGTGAGATTTTTCTTAAGAGTTTGTTACTCAACGGGTATACTTTCATGCGTACTTGACCTACACCTACTATTCATGTAGTGAAAATACTCTCATCCCCATTCTCTGTAACACATTTTTGAAATTGTTATATATGCTGAATGCAGGATTCAAGTGTAAGATTTTGCTGAACTTATTTTTTAATTGATTTTTATTTAGCTCTACATTTTCCCCTTCCTCCCTCCATGTCTCTCCTCCCCTTCAGTCCTCTCCCAAAACTCTCCATTATTTCAATTTAGTCAGGAGATCTTGTTTTGTTCTACTTGACATGTAGATTAGGTCTATGTATGTCACCCTTAGTGTGTTCATTTTTGTCTAAGTTCTCTGGGATTGTGATTTGTAGGCTAATTTTGTTTTTTGCTTTATGTTTAAACACCACTTAAGATTGAGTGCATGTGATAATTGTCTTTCTGTGTCTGGGTTACCTCACTCAAAACAATGTTTTCTAGCTCCATCAATATTCCTGCAAAATTCAAGATGTCATTGCTTTTTTTTTTCTGCTGTGTAGTACTCCATTGTGTAAATGTACCACATTTTTCTTATCCATTCTTCGATCGAGGGTCATTAAGGTGGTTTACAGGTTTTGGCTGTGACAAACAATGCTGCTATGAACATAGCTGAGCACATGTCCTTGTGGCACGATTGAGCATCCTTTGGCTATATACACAAAAGTGATATTATTGGATCTTGAGGAAGGTTGTTTTCTAATTTTCTGAGAAATCTCCATACTGACATCCAAAGTGGCTGTACCAGCTTGCATTCCAACCATCAATGCCGAAGTGTTCCCTTTACCCTACATCCTCTACAGCATAAGTTGTCATCAGTGTTTTTGATCTTCTCCATTCTTACAGATGTAAGAAGGAATCTCAGAGTTATTTTGATTTGCAATTCTCCGAGGACTAAGGATGTTGAACATTTCTTTAAGCATCTTAAGCCAATTTAGATTACTCTGTTGAGAGTTCTCTATTTAGGTCTGTACTCCATTTATTATTGTACTATTTGTTATTTGATGACCAATTTTTTGATTTCTTTGTATAATTTGAAGATCATCCCTGTGTCTGATGTTGGGTTGTTTAATATCTTCCCATTTCTGTAGGCTGTTGTTCTGTCTTTTTGACCATGTCCTTTGCTTTAAAGAAGTTTCTCAGTTTCAGGAGGTCCCATTTACTAATTGTTTCTCTCAGTTTTGTGCTGCTGTGGTTATATTTAGGAAGTGGTCTCCAGTGCCAATGCGTTCAAGTTTACTTCCCACTTTCTCTTCCACGAGGTTCAGTGTGGATGCCTTTATTTTAAGGTCTTTGATCCATTTGGATCTGAGATTTGTGCTGGTGATAGATATGAATCTATTTTCATTCTTCTACATGTTGATATCCAGTTATGCCAGCACCTTTTGTTAAATATGCTTTTTTTCCATTTGATAATTTATGCTTTTTGTAAAAAATCAGGTGTTCAAAGGTGTGTGAATTAATATCTGGGTCTTCTATTCAGGTCCCTTTGTCCTCCTTTTCTATAGCTCTGCAATAGAGTTTGAAGTCAGGGATTGTGATGCCTCCAGAATTTCTTTAATGAAAAATATATTTCTTTTTTAGGAGATTTTTAAAAATTTCAGTGACTATGAATCACTTAATTTATTACTATTTGGCAGGAAATCATGTAGATATTATATAAGAAATTCAAGAGGAAAAATATTTCTGATATTTCTTCTTCCTTTATTGAGACTGTTGGAAGTCCTATGTTGTAGGATGTTGCTTGTTCGTTTCCCATCTTCACAAACTCCAGAAATAATCACACAGAAAGTATATTATTTAAATAACTATTTGGCCAATCATTTACGTATATTGCTAGCTACCTATTACATCTAGAATTAACCCATTTCCATTACTTTATATTTTACTATGGAGTTTGCGGCCTATCAGCAAGGAGCTACCGGACAGCTCGTGTCTTTCCTTTCTGGCAGCTACATGGTGTCTTGTGATTCTGCTTTCCTTCTCTCAGCATTCAGCTCAGTTTTCCCCTGCCTACCTCTATTCTTCCCTGCACAGGCCTCAGAGAGTTTCTTTATTAACCAATGGTATTCACAGCATACAGATTAGAATACCAAATCACCTCCCATTTTCTATTTAAATAAAATGGAAAGGTTTAACTTTAATATAGTAAAATTACATACAACAAAACAGTTACAATATTTATACATATTATCTTTTTCTTTTTCATAATTTAGGAAAACTGTAATTATAATTATCTATTCTTCAACTCAATTAAAGACTCCACAAGGATCTAATATTACCTAAGTAAACAGGAAGAGCATTGTGAGCAACTTACAAAACTAGAATTGACAGAGACATCTCACTGCCTAGATAGTTACTCATATATTTTCTATATTGTTGGAGTATCCATCTTCTGATTATAGGCCCATAGGGTCCAACAGAATTTTTCACGAAGTGGCAAGTTTTAAAGACAGTTCTGCCTTTATAAGCAGTTTGTTATTCACTTTTTTATGTGTCCTCCAGCATGTCTGGCAGTCTCTTTTACGATGCAGCAAAGCCAAAGAATCGCCTCACCTTTCTTTTAAAACTTCAGCAGTCATATTTCTGTGGGTCTTTTACGTCCATTTTATGCAGCATAGTATCAAGCAACTCAGGCAAGAGCAGCTTCTTAATCAAGTGGCTAGCAAACTTCATAAGGAGCCTCTACAGTGCACATCTTCCTCTTGAAGTCATTGATGGCACCAGGAGCAGATGTTTTGTACTGTCATAAAAAGTTCTAAGTTCTTAAAATATTTTAATGTCATATTCTGAAAGTCCCTGAAAGATTTGAATACCCATCTAACTGAAATATGTCTCTATATATCTAGAAAACCTAACTAACATGACTACAAATTTGACTATTATAGATGGTTATATATTAACATATATTTCTTAATTATGCATTACATTTACAATTAGCTGGACAAATATAATACCATAATCAAGACCAGAAATATATAAACACAGTATAACAAAATTCACCTTAAATTTGTATCAATAAACTAAGATCCATATCAATGCAAATCTCTATAGCGTATATCCCTTTAAATGAAAACAAATATTCAGAAACAATATTTGGGAATCTGGGCATAGTTCTCTCTAAGCTACTTCCTGGTTTTTATTGGGTACAGCATTTTTGGGGGTGTTCATGGTGAACCTTTGGGGGTTCATCAACCAATAGTAGTCTGGAATTAATCCACACGTTCTTATCCTCTGTAAAAACATAAGAAAAACTTATTTTACAAAGCAACATATCCTTAGACTCAAACTTTGAAATCAAGACAACTTTAAAATATATATGTTTGCTTAGCTTAGCAGTTTCCAAATCTGTCTCTGCAGTCAAAATATTCAAAGAAAGCACAATAGTATACATAATCCAGACTCTCTGTGTATATTCCATTTTTATGTGGCTTATTTTTTTTCCTACTTTAATCTTTAGCTGTCTGCTCTGTCTCCTTAAAGACTCTACCTTTTAAAAAAAATTTACTTTTTTTTTATAACTGTCTATATACCTTTTCTTTTTTCTGCCAAGACTATGTGCATTTATCCAACAGCATGACCCTTTTATAGGTCTTTTTTAAATCTTAATCTGTCTTTATTGTGTATTTTCAATCATTTTCTTCCAAAAATGACATTGATTTCCGAAGGACCTGACACAAACCAGTGACCTTGCAGGAACAGGAGCAACATTGTGACATTGATTTTAGCCATTCTGACAGGTGTAAGATGATATCTCAGAGTTGTTTTGATTTCCATTTCCCCGATCACTAAGGAGGTTGAGCATGACCTTAGGTGTCTTTTGGCCATTTGAACTTCTTCTGTTAAGAATTCTCTGTTCAGTTCAGTGCTCCATTTTTTAATTGGGTTAATTATCATTTTAAAGTCTAGTTTCTTGAGTTCTCTATATATTTTGGAGATCAGACTGTTGTCTGTTGTAGGGTTGGTGAAGATCTTCTCCCACTCAGTGGGTTGCCTTTTTGTCTTAGTGACAGTGTCCTTTGCTTTACAGAAGATTCTCAGTTTCAGTAGGTCCCATTTATTCAATGTTGCCCTTAATGTCTGTGCTGCTGGGGTTATACATAGGAAGCGATCTCCTGTGCCCATCTGTTGTAAGGTACTTCCCACTTTCACTTCAATCAGGTTCAGTGCGTTCATATTGATATTGAGATGTTTGATCCATTTGGACTTAAGTTTTGTGCATGGTGATAGAAATGGGTCTATTTTCATTCTTGTACAGGTTGACATCCAGTTGTGCCATCCATTTGTTGAAGATGCTTTCTTTCTTCCATTGTATACTTTTAGCTCCTTTATCGAAAATGAGGTGTTCATAGGTTTGTGGGTTAAAATCCGGGTCTTCTATATGATTCCATTGGTCAACTTCTCTGTTATTATGCCAATACCACACTGTTTGTATTACTGTAACTCTGTAATAGTGTTTGAAGTCAGGGATGGTAATGCCTCCAGAAGTTCCTTTATTGTATAAGATTGTTTGGGCTATCCTGGGTTTTTTGTTTTTCCATATAAAGTTGATTATTTTCCTCTCAAGATCAGTGAAGAATTTTGATTGGACCTTGATGGGGATTGCATTGAATCTATAAATAGCCTTTGGTAGAATTGCCATTTTTACTATGTTGATCCTTCCAATCCAAGAGCAAGGAAGATCCTTTCATTTTCTGGTATCCTCTTCAATTTCTTTCTTCAATGCCTTAATGTGGGATCTTGGGGGTGGGGTGGGATGAGGGTAGGGGGAAATGCGGAGAGAAAAGTGAGAAGGGGAGGATGGGAGAACTTGGGGAAACAGGGTGATTGGGAATAAAACAAGGTTGGATAGAAGAGCAGGGAATCACATAACTTAATTAAGGGAACCACCATAGGGTTGGTAAGAGACATGAACCTTGAGTGGCTCCCAGGTTCCCAGGGCAATGTCCCCAGTTAGTTCCTTGAGCAGCTGAGGATGGGGAACCTGAAATGACCGTCCTATAGCCATACTGATGAATATCTTGCATATCACCATAGAACCTTCATCTAGCGATGGATGGAGATAGAGACGGGGACCCACACTGGAGCATCGGACTAAGCACCCTAAGTCCCAATGGGGAGCAGAGGGAGGGAGAACATGAGCATGGAAGTCAGGACCACGAGAGGTGCACCCATCCACTGAGACAGTGGGGCTGATCTATTGGGAGCTAACCAAGGCCAGCTGGACTGTGACTGAAAAAACATGGGATAAAACCGGACTCTCTAAACATGACGGACAGTGAGGGCTGATGAGAAGCCAAGGACGATTGCATGGATTTTTGTTTCTACTTCATGTTCTGGCTTTGTGGGAGCCTAGCCAATTTGGATGTTCACCTTTCTGGACCTGGATAGAGGGG
>NW_026068278.1:644814-677556 GCF_014885135.2 Alexandromys fortis | reverse complement strand
GGGGGGGGGGGGGGGGGAAGGGGGGGCTGGGGGGGGGGGGAAAACTTTTTTTTCTTATTCTCAATAAAAAAAAGAAAAAATAAATAAAAAAAATAAAATAAAATAAAAAAAAAGAAAACATAAAAGAAATGAACTTGTTTTTAGATAAATACCATTTACCAAAATTAAATAAAGACCAGGTGGACAATTTCAATAGACCTATAATTTGTGAGAAAATAGAAGCTGTCAAAAAAATAAAAATAAAAAAAATAAAAGAAGCTGTCAAAAGGAAAAAAAAAGCCCAGGACCAGATAGATGATTTTAATACAGAATTTTATCAGAATTTCCAAGAAGAACTGATACCTATACTCTTTAATGTGTTTCACATAATAGAAACAGAAGAGTCATTGACAAACTCTTTTTATGAAGCTACAGTAACTCTGATTCCAAAGCCACATAAAGACTCAACCAAGAAAGAGAATTACAGACCAATATCACTCATAAACATTGATGCAAAAATTCTCAATAAAATACTGGCAAACCGAATCTAAGAACACATCAAAAAATTATCCATTACGATCAAATAGCCTTTCATCCCAGAGATGCAGGGCTGGTTCAACATATGAAAATATATCAATGCAATCCATCATATAAATAAATGGAAAGAAAAAAAAAACATATGGTCATTTCAATAGATGCTGAAAAAGCATTTTGTAACATTCAACACCGCTTTATCATAAGGTCTTGGAGAGGTTAGGGATACAAGGGTCATACCTAAATATAATAAAAGCAATATATAGCAAGCCAACAGCTAGCATTAAATTAAATGGAGAGAAACTCAAAGCCATTGCACTAAAATCAGAAAGAAGACAAGGCAGTCCACTCTCAGCATGTCTATTCAACATCGTGCTTGAAGTTCTAGCAATAGCAATAAAACAACATAAGGAGATCAAGGAGATTTTAATTGGAAAGGAAAAAGTCAAATGTTCGTTATTTGCAGATGATATGAGAGTGTACATTGGTGACCCCAGAAATTCTACCAAAGAACTCTTACAGCTGATAAATACTTTCAGTGATGTGGCAGGATACAAGATCAACTCCAAAAAATCAGTTTCCCTCCTATACACAAAGGATATGGAAGCAGAGAGGGAAATCAGAAAAACTTCACCTTTTACAATAGTCACAGGTAGCATAAAGTATCTTGGTGTAACTCTAACCAAGGAAGTGAAAGATCTATTTGACAAGAACTTTAAGGCATTGAAGAAAGAAACTGAAGAGGACACCAGAAAATGGAAGTATCTCCCATGTTCTTGGATTGGGAGGATCACCATAGTAAAAATGGCAATTCTACCAAAGGCAATCTATAGATTCAATGCAATCCCCATCAAAACCCAACAAAACTCTTCGCAGACCTTGAGAGAACAATAAACAACTTTATATGGAAAAAAAAACCCAGGATAGCCAAAACAATCCTATACAATAAAGGAACTTCCAGAAGCATCACCATCCCTGACTTTAAACTCTATTACAGAGCTACAGTAATGAAAACAGCTTGGTATTGGGATAAAAACAGAGATGTTGACCAAGGGAATCAATTAGAAGACCCGGATATTAACCCACAAACTTATGATCACCTGATTTTTGACAAAGGAGCTAAAAGTGTAAGATGAAAGAAAGAAAGCTTCTTCAACAAATGGTGCTGGCAGAACTGGTTGTCAACATGTAGAAGAATGAAAATAGATCCATATCTATCACCATGCACAAAACTCAAGTCCAAATGGATTAAAGACCTGCTGTATTTATTTAAGAAAGGCTGGTACACGTTATTGGATAAAAGAATACCTGGAGTTTGTTTAAAATTGAACATGTTTAATAATTGCCATTGTTTGTATATTTTTCACAGTAAAACCTAGTCTAAATTTGGATTTGAGTAAATCATTCAAGGGAAGGCCAATACTGCTATGAGCTCTGGGCTGTAGTCATTAGGACCTCTCTTGGTTCATCCATATTCTATAGTGTTGATTTTCAGTACTGACAGGATAAAATTCCTTAGCCAAGTATGCCATCCTCTGAAGATTCTCCCTTATCTTTTTCTTGATTAATCACTATCATACTAAATTCTTGGAACATTACTTTTATGCTTAAAAGAATTTCAGAATAATAGTGTTTTTTTTTCTTTTTTCTAGAATATGAGATAGTTTCACAGGAACAGATAATAAGTGTCATGACGTTTATCATCATACAATTATGATAAATGAATTCACTGGTGGTGAGGTGCACTGAAGTCCATTAACCTGTCCTCTACATTACACCTATATATTTCTCCTCCATGTGTTTAAAAGATGATAATATCCATATTTGTTAAGAGGTTAACTGAGGGGACTACATGTGCACAATGCTCAGATATTTTAAATGATGTGAAGGGCCGTATTTGTAACTTGACTCTTTTCAGGTTACTCAAATGCCTGCACAGGAGTCCAATAAAGTGATGATCCAAAAAAAGGGCTTAAATGCAAATCTTTGGTTTCATATTGACATATGATCTGAGATCATAGACTTTGTTTATGATCCTTCAGAGAAACTGGCAAATAATTAATATAATTTCTAATAAAATTAATATAGAGTTGCTTTATGACCTAGAAATATTATTTCTTGGGGGTATATTCAAAGAAATTAAATTTGGATCATATGGAAGTATCTTGTCTCCACTTACTATCATATTGTGTGTATTTTATTGAATAAAACTTAGTATTTTGAACTATTCTTGCTATATTTCTAATAAGATTTCCACGTGGCCATAGCAAAGACACTGCACAAATGATTTCATGATCAACAGGAGTGATAACAGGGGGCAACTGATAGAGTTCAGTAACACAGTTCTAACTTAGTCTCTGGCTTCTATCCAAAATAGCAAAGCAGAAGAAAATTGAGTGTTGGAAAACAGGTCAGTTGGTAACAGAGTTCTATGATCAAGACACTCTAAATTTGGATCTCTAATATCCAAATAAGAAGCATGGAATATCGGTGGCTATCTATAGTTCCAACACTGGTGTTGAATACGTGATCATAGGAATATTTTGTCATGTCAGTAATGCCCAATTGATAAAGTTCATATTGATTTATAAACTCTAAAGAAGGGTTATTAATGGAGATGAAAGACACCAATCCAATGATCTACTTCTAGCCCCTATATGTGTGTTTACACACAAGAACAATCACTTGTGTACACAACTGTACATATCCACAACAGTGAAAAACACTGCACACACATACACATACACACATACACACACAGACATACACAGATACAAAGAATGAAAGAAAATATTAAGTGGATTTGTAGAAAGAGGTTCAATACCCAAAACAAAGAGTTAACATTTGGTCCATCAATTTTCCTCATTTTGGTAGCCATAAAACACAAAAATTTGGAATTGCTACAAAAAATTTTACACAAATTGTCATCCCTTATATATGATATTGTACTCTAGAAACCATCAACTGTTGAATACTGAACATATGTGCAGTTATAAAATGCCCTGCCGTGATTTCAGCAATTAGCATGCATGTGCTGATTTAAATTCCAAATTTGGATGAATCTGAAGGAGATTTAAAGTGAAAAGTGAATTTCCATTTTCATGAGACTGAAGGACAAATAAGTCTATAGAGATAGGCAGGGAAAAGAGGAGGGAAACCTGGGAACATGAGGTGTGAACAAGAGATACATGGCATTTTTTGATTCTAGAATAATGTTAGGAAAAAGAGAGACTAGCACTGTAAATTTAATCATTGTCAGGTTTCTGCTCATATGATTCCATACAAAAGTGCAGCATGATGAAGAGGTAGAATTAAATGATAAACAATTATTTGAATTGAAATTAATATACCCATAAAGGGTACAGTGAATATATTTGTGCACTCCCGTGAGGAAATATGCATGTAGTTCTGAATTAGGCTATAGAAAGTTAGAAGCAAGAGGAAATCAGAATAAAAATATCCTGTCTCTTGTTCTGTGTGAGATATAAAGAGACACACATAGCACAAAGATTCTAAACTATGTCACTGACTGTAAAACATCAGTTATCTATTCAGTCCATAAATGAACTATTATCACAAAGTATTTAAATCATCTGTCACAAGAGAGGTCAATATTTGGTAAGGGTTACATCTAAATGCTTTTATTAGACCAAATGTTTCACTTGTCAGACGTCACACAATACTTATACCATCCATATGCCCGTGCCAGAAGAAAACATGACCTCAAAGCTTAATCATAATATCAGAAAATTATGTAATTCTGACATCACATATTTTCCAAGTACATGTCATTGAGTGCCTTTTAGGCAAGACTTTATCCCTGAAAAAGTGTATAGGGAGCCATCATGATGCTCTGACTTTCACGGTGGGAACATCATAATGCAGAGAGACAGAGTATATCATAAGGCTATGCCAAATTTCCCTGGTTTCAAGTGTGTCTTTTGAGTCAAGTACATAGAAGCCCAAAAAGAACTTCCAGTAAACCCAGGCTTCCTCTCCCTGCCCAATGTGCTGATAAAACTGCAGTATCTTGAAAATGGCAATTATTGACTTCCTTTGACAGATAGTATTTGTGCTATAAGAACATTGATGGCACAAAGTCCAGTCTGTGAGCACAGCACTATTTTACTCATTTTTTTATACTCTGTCACTGTCCCACTGTTTTTGCTTTGTACCCTGTGCTAATTGTCTGTTTTTAGTCCTCATTATTAGCACAGATTTTCAAACATATCCAAGATAAATAAAATAATTTTAAACAATTTTAAGTCAGATGTAAGACATCTCTCATATTTGTCCCCCAAACCTGTTTTTCATAGCTCTGTTTCTGAGGATTCTAGAAGCTGTGTTTGCATATCTCAATGTATTGCAGTTCTTTTAATTTCATTAAAAACATCAAAATTAGAAGGACATAGAGTCAAATTCCTGTAATGATGTTCAGTTTTGCTAAGTCTGTATAAAAAAATGATATTCATACAAGCAAAGGTTTTTTTGAGCTTTCAAATTATCCAAAATGTATTTGCATGCTAGGATTTTTTTCATATTTGAACACAGATTTATTGTCAGTTCCTATATTACTAAAAATAACTCCAGATATTTTTGCTTTAGTGTAACATTTTTCATTTAATTTGATATCTTATGAATATATTCTTTGTTTTCCAACCTGTATTCTTTTAATTGTGTCCTTTTCTTTGTGAGAGTGTGTGAACATAATTGTAGATACCCAAGGAGGTCAAAGGTTTTGCATCACATTGGAGCCAGAATTATAAGTGGTGATATATACATGAGGTTGTTGATAGAAATCAAACCCTGGTCTTTTGGATTTCAAGACATGTGTATAAACACTGATCCATCTCACCAGATATATGACTACTCTTCATTATAAACTATCCTTCTACATTTTATTACAACATATATTTACATTATATATTAAAAAAAACCTCACCATTAACCCCTTGCTCTTTTACAAATTTGTAACTTTTTTACCTGATTTATATAAAGGGAAAACACATATTTTATAATTTTCATTTAAAATGTATTTTATTTCTGTGTCATCAAGAATGATAGACACTGACATGGGAATGCAAATGATCCTAAGTGTTAAAGAATAGCACTTATTTAGGAGCATTATGCAGGGAAGGAATGATGAAGAAATCCCAGTGTGCAGAGGTACTAACCACTGGAAAGAAAAGTCACTGATTCTGAGCACACACTATGATAGGCACATGAGGAATGGAAGTCATAGGTCACATTTGCCCTGTTAATTAGGATAAAAAAAAAAAGTGGGAATATGAGATGCATAAAAGAGGACATCATTGTGCAGACCCAGCTCAAGCTGCGGGTTTGAGGGAAAAAAAAAAAAAAAAAAAAAAAAAAAAAACCCGGCATGAAGCCATGGAAAACAGCCAAAGGAAAGGGCTGATCTTATCTCACAGAGACCTGCCTACTTCTGGCTCCCAAGTGCTTAATTTAAAGGCAGGCACAACTGCTGCCCAGATTCCCTAGTGTTCTCTTACTCCTCTTTAGACTCTTACATTCTATCTGTTCACCTGTTCTATGGCATTCCCATTTAGGTTTGAATATTCCACTGTGTCTCACACTGCATATTGTCTGGTAATGGATTTCTGTATTTATGATTATTTATGAAGTAAATAATATGTGTGATAATGGCTGAGGTAACCACTGATCTATGAATAATGTAGAATGTCATTAGGAATAATTTTTGAAATGTTACTTGAATTGAAATTCTTTCCTCTATGATGACTCTAGGTTGTGGTGTCAATTTATCAAATGATAGTCAAAAGAAGGGGTAGTTTTTTGGTGTCAGAATCATTTTCTTCTTTCCTAGAGTCTACAGAGAAAGCATGTAGAGTCCCTAATATTTGGCAAAAAATGTATTTGGTTATTTTCCCAATTTGGTCCTATTGTTGTAATAACCACTATATTCAAAAGCAATGAGGAGAAGGAAAGGTCATCTTACAGATCATAGTCCAACACTGAGTGAAACTAACACTGGAATGTAAAGATAAAGACTGACGCAGAGACAAAAAAGGAATACTGCTTATTTCCTTAATCAGATTGCTTTATTGTGGAGACCCTACCTAAATACCCAGGGATGGCACCACTCACAATGTGGTGGATCCCATTTACCATTTGAGAAAATGACTAACAGAAGGGATGTAGGCAAGTCAAATAGAAGCAATTCTTCATCTAGATTATTTATATCTTGGTGTTTCAAAATGATGGCTAAGAAAAGCCACCATCATTATAAATGTTTAATCAGTAGTCAATGAAGATCCAGGTTATAAAACTTTCAGTGTGTCTTGGTATTTTTGAAATAAAAAGTGATAGGACAGGAATGCATTCATTACTCACACAGTGGTAGAGAACATGCTGAAAGAGACCATGTTCCTACATTTGAGATATTCAGCACTGAGAGTGAAGCACTGTGATGGCAGCTCAGAGTTTTGGTGATGTGTAGACCTATGGATCAGCACAATAGGTAATGATGAGAAATGCTGACTTATATACTAGAAAGAAGTAAATATCTGCTTGATGGGGAAGGAGAAACAAATGTCAAGAAAACGGACTTTTAGCCAAGTCATTAGAAAACTATGTTTATTAATGGCAATGCGGATTCCTATTGTTTCTGGATAAGAAAGAAGAGCATGTGTCACCGACTGAATAAGAAAGGTAAAGGGGAAGGGTGTTGCGAGTGAGGTTTCCTCCTAAGAGGCCTGAGAATGCATATGTATAGACATGTAGAGTTCAAATCCAGTGTTGTACACTGAAATTCAGCTTATCAGTCATTCCCTGTTTCTAATGAACAGATAGGTAAATATATTGGAAAAAGAGAGCTAACATAGAAAATAAAAGAATTTTATATTCTGTGGTGCACATGAATGTGGACAAAGTATTTGCCGTTTTCTTGCTGAGCAATTGAATTCAGTCATGTCACATGCTCTAAACACAAAAATAGAGCTTTCAAACTCCAGAGGCAACTACACTTAGGACGTAGCTTACTCAGTTGGTACCAAGTGCATCAGAGTTGAAGTCAAAGCAGTATAAGGAAAGATCTCCTGAGTAAGAAAGCAATGCCAACTGCCCTCTGTAATTCAGGACATGAATAATTGGGCAGAAATTATTCCTAAATAAAATGCATGTTTTGTTTGTGATTATTAAATGAAATAGATGATACTTAATGTGTGCCAAGAAAAAAATAGTTTAGTATGATACAAAAATTTCCTAACATTATCTTTACTGCTAGACTTTGCCACAACATTTACAAACATATTAGAACACGCTGTCTCTTAGCTCCAACAACAGAACTTATACAGCAGGAAGGCATGCAAATAAGGCCCATTTCGTCTCATGAAAACCAGATAAGCACTGACCCTGAAGCTCAGACAAAGGAATCAGTCCTGGATGCCCAGGTCTTCCCATTCAGTGGTCAGCACTGAAAACAAAACACACAATGGATTTGGTGCTGATTTGGGTTTTTCTTGTTGCTGTTTTAAAAGGTAATTTATGAAGAGACACTGAGTGTGTTAGTGAACATTAACAAGATATATAAAATATAGAGCTTCTGTGGCAATTTAGTAATAAAATTCTCTGTGTTTGCAGGTGTCCAGTCTGAGGTGCAGCTTGTGGAGTCTGGAGGAGGCCTGGTGAAGCCTGGGGGATCCCTGAGACTCTCCTGTGTAGCCTCTGGATTCACTTTCAGTGATTACTGGATGCACTGGGAAGGGGCTGGAGTGGGTTGGATATATTAAATCAGACAGCAGTACTATAAGATATGCACCATCCGTGAAGGATCCACTCACCATCTCCAGAGACAATGCTAAGGACACTCTGTACCTGCAAATGGGCAGTGTGAGATTTGAGGACACAGCCACTTATTACTGTGTTATATGCACAGTGCTGGAACTTCAGTGTTAACTCAGGCAGGAACCTCACTGTTAGGCCACTCAGGGCCACCAGGGGGTGTAAAAGACACGGAATACAGGTTCATCCCAGGAATTTATGCAGCCATGATTTGATTAAGCAATCTCAGGTGTTTGACTTGCATTTTTTTTACACTTTCTCTGGAATTCTCTCCACATGTACATTCTGAAGGGATCCAATGTCCTCAACACATTATATGTTCTCCTTGTGCTATTTTATCATAGGAGGCACAGTCTCCCATGAACAAAGTGTAAACTGACAACTAAGGGGACACAAAGTACCCTATATTTGTCATTGAAATTTCATGAGAAGAAAGTACATGGGCATTTCTGAGTATTTTCATATTTTAGGCAGAAGTTAGGTCATATTTTTTTATTACAGCAGCATTAATGTTTAAAGGAAAACCTAGAGAAAAATGACACCATGATTATTAGATAAAATCATCCTAGCATATTTGTAATCTTCTCTCTTCTCCTTCAGGATGGTGCACTCAGGTTCAAATAAGACCCAGATGTGCTTTTAGTTCATTCGGTTTATTACTCCATGACTTTCATCTTGGTTCATAATAGAAATTTGTATAAACAGACCCCATAAAGAAAACTTCATGTGAAGTGTGATCTACCTACTTAGAAACTCAAAAACACACAATTTACCCTTGTTATGTGAATCTCCCATAGGTACATAGGGTCTTTGAGGTAAAATCTCATCACTGACAGAGCAAGTTAATTCCTCTTAGATTCACAAAAATATTCACTATACTGTGCAAAACACTAAGGATATTTAATATGGTTATTTTTCTATTGCTATGATAATGCAATATTATGAAGGCAATATAAAATGAACACATTTATAATGCTTACAGCTTCAGAATCTTAGAGTGGATCATGACTGAGTCAACACTTGGTGTTTGGAGCAGCAGCCGGGTGTCCCAAGATTGTTTTGTGAGCTGGAAGCAGAAGTCTCTAAAATAGCCTGTGTCTTTAGAAAAATCTAAGTTTTCTAAATGACACACCCTCTCCTACAAGATCACACCTCCTAATCTATCCCAAACATTTTCTCCATTTGAGACTTGATTATTTAAACTTATGAGTCTATATGAGGCTTTCTAATTCAAAATAATATATCCAATGAAGGGACTAAAGTTTGGGCCTTATGTATGAGAAATATAGAGTCTGGAAAAGAAATGCACTGTTCTTCTCAGGATCACTTTCTTCAACCTTCCTATATGCATTTAACATTATTCCTTAAACAACATCCATAATTCTTCCACCTGTCTATGTCTCCACATATTACAATCTTAATTGATATATCTCATTCATTTGTAAGCTTTGGTTTTCTGTTCATTAATGTCATATTATTTATTGTATATGGATTTTCCTAGGGATAAACAGATTGACAACTATTCCTACCGATGAAAATAGCTTTTGTTAACTTTAGTATCTTCTGTGACTTTGTTACAAAATCAGTTGTCTATTGTTTTTGTTCAAAACTGAAGATCTTAGATTCTGTTGTAACAAGCTTGCAGTTGTGAGGTTTAATATTGCTAGTAAGCTTGTCTTAATGTGAAAGTACATAATACCCTTACTCAAAGAGTTTTAATGAAGATGGCAAGATTCACATTTACCATAGATGGCAAGTTTTAGTGAGTCTAGTTTGATCACATGGGGAGGGGGTGGAAATTTTTAAGTAAAAATAAATAAATCAATTTAAAAAAATATAAGCCTCAGTTACTTATTTGAACCCAAGTTTTCTTTGGCTTAACGTTTGGTAAAAAGCAATGATTTCTGTGCATTTACATTGTGTTGTTGATATTTTTCACAGCTCTTATCTATAGTACATTTAGAACTAGCATTTATGAAAATCCATCTTGATAGCCTAAGAATATCAGCCACATGTCACATCTCAGTTAGTGCAACATGCCATAGTCTACATGATGATATTCTACCTTGTGTACTAAAATAGCTTTTAAGTGTTAGCAGTCATCATTGTACATTATGAATTGTCAATGACATTCTAATTTGAGGTGAGCTAAAATGTGAGAAAAAAAGAGAATCTTAAATTGAGCACTATGCAATATGAAGAACAATAATTAAGGTAGTTTTCTGAACAAAGTAGACCCTGTCTCAATATAAATAAAAGCAAACAAACATTATTTGAGGCTCTTTCAAGTATGTGAATAAATTTGGTAATCTTTGCAAAGTATAAAAAATTGAAAGACATCAACAAATCCCTTAATGAAAACCAAGAAAAAATAATTAAAATATAAAGTATCTATTCAAGACTAGGAAACTTAAGTAAAAACAATAAAGAACACAAGCTGAGGGTATTATAGAAAGAAAAATCATGAGAAAACAATCAGGAACAACAAATGCAAGCATAAACAGTAAATTATAAGAGATGAAAGAGAAAATCTCAAGCGCTAAAGAGACAATAGAAGAAATAGACTCTCATCAGTTGAAGAAAACAATAAATCTAACAAATGCTTAACACAAACTATCCAGTAAATATGGGGCAATATGAAAATACCAAACTTAAATATAATAGGTATAGAAGAAGGAGAACAATATCAACTCAAATGTACAGAAAATAAGTTTAACAAAATTGTAGAAAAAAAAACTTTCTCAGCCTAATGAAAGATATACCTATGAAGATACAAGAAGTTTACAGAACACCAACATAGTTAATCAAAAAAAGTTCCCTTGACACATAATAATTAAAGCACAAAACATACAGAATAAGAAAAGAATATTAAGACGTGCAACAGAAGAAGACCAAATAATATATAAAGGGAGACATATCAGAATTACATCTGACTTCTCATTAGATACAGTGAAAATCAGAAGCTCATTGCCAAGCATTATGCAGACATTAAGGGACAGTGAATGCCCAGTCCAGACTTTATACACAGCAACACTTTCAATAAACATAGAAGGACAAAACAAGATATCCCATGACAAAAGCAGATTTAACCAATACCTAGCCATAACCCCAGCCAAACACAAAATACTAAAAGGAAAACTCCAACCCAAGGAAGATAGTTACATCAAAAACAAAACAAAACAAAACAAAACCAAACAATTGATGGTGATTTAGCAGCAAATCCCAAAGAATGAAATAATGTACAAAATAAAATCAGCAACAATAAAAACTAAATTAACAGAAGAGAGCAACCACTGGTTATTAATATCCATTAATATATATAAACTCAACTCACCTATAAAAACACACAGTCTTACAGATTGGATACTAAAACAGATTGCATCCTTCTTCTTCATACAAGAAAAACTCCTCAACCTCAAAGACAGACATTGCCTCAGAGAAAATGGTTGAGAAAAATTTTTCAAATTGATTGGCTCAAAGAAACAAGCTGGTGTATCTATCTTAAAATCTAACAAAACAGACTTCAAACCAAAACCAATCAAAAGAGGACATTTCTTATTAGTCACAGAAAAAAAAATCCATTGAGAGGAAATCTCAGTAAAAATATCTATGCCCCAAATACAAGGGCACCCTCATATGTAAAAGAAACACTTGTAAAGCTTACATCATACATTAAACCCCACACACTAAAATGGGAGACCTCAGCTCTCCCCTCTCACCACTGGATATGTCAGTAATATAAAAAATTAACAGAGAAATTAAGGGAAGTAACATGTTATGGCTCAAATGGTCTTAACAAACAACTATAGAATATTCCAACCAAACATAAAAGAATACACCTTCTTGTCAACACCTCATGTAACCTTCTCAAAATTTCATCACATACTCAGTAACAAAAAAAATCTCAATAAATAAAAAAATTAGAATAGACTCATGCATCTTATCAGATCACCATGGCTAAAAACTAGAATTCAACAGCAATACTAATTCCAGAAATCCCACAAACACCTGGAAATTAAGCAATGCTCACCTGAATCATCAATAGTTCAAGGAAGAAATAAAGGGACAAATGAAATACTTTTTAAAATTCAATTAAAATGGCCACATAACATACCCAAATTTATGAGACACAATGAAAGCAGTGTTAAGAGGAAAGTTAGTAGTGCTAAATAACTACATAAAGCATCTGGGAAAATCCCTCACTAGTAAATTAACAGAACTTTTGAAAACTTTAAAACAAAAGGAATCAAACTCACCCAAGAGAACTAGATGGCAGGAAATAATAAACTTGAGATCTGAAATCAACAAAATAGAAACAAAGAAAACAATACAAAGAATCAATGAGTCAAAGAGTCGGTTCTTCCAAAAATCAACAAAATAGGCAAACCTTTATCCAAACTAACCAAAAGGAAGAGAGAGGATATCCAAATTAACAATATCAGAATGAAAAAGGGACATAACAGCAGATAAGGAGGAAATACAGAGAACCATCAGCCATATCACATAAACCTGTACTCTACAAAATTGGAAAACTTAAAGGAAATGGACAACTTTTGCATAAATATCACTTACCAAAATTAAATCAAGACCAGATAAGCAAATTAAACAAACCCATTACTACTAAAGAAATAGAAACAGACATCAAAAGTCTCCTAACCAAAAGAAACCCAGGACCAAATGGTTTCAGCTCAGAATTCTTTAAGATTTTTAAATAAAAACTAATATCAATACTCCTCAAATTGTTACATACAATAGAAACAGAAGGAACATTGACAAACTCTTCTTATGAGGCTACAGTTACCCTTATACACAAACCACATAAAGATATTACTAAGAATAAGAATTACAGACCAATCTCACTCATGATCATTGAGGCAAAAATACTGGCAAATCAATCCAAGTGCACATCAGAACCATCATACAACATGATCAAGTTGGCTTCATTCCAGAGATGCAGGAATGGTTCAACATAGGAAAACCTGTCATAGTAATACACCACAAAAAAAAAAGAACTAAAAAATAAAAAAAAAAATCATCATCATCTCTTTAAATGCTGAAAAAGATTTCAACAAAATAAAAAATCCCTTCATGATAAAGGTTGTGTAGAGAGCAGGAATACAAGAAATATACCTAAACATAATGAAGGAAATATAGAGAAAGCCAACAGACAACAACAATCTAATTGGAGAGAAAATCCCCAGTGATACTACTGAAACCATGAACAAAACAAAGTTGTCCAGTCTCTCCATATAGATTCAATACAGTTGTTGAGGTCCTAGATAGAGCAATAAGATACCAAAAGGAGTTCAAAGGGATACAAATTGGCAAAGAGAAGTCAAACTCTCACTATTTTCTGATGAAATTACAGTTTACAAAAGGAACCCAAAAAATTCTACCAAGGAACTTCTACAACACATAAACACTTTCAGTAACATAGCAGGATACTAGACTAACTCAAAAAAAATCAGTAACTGTCCTATACACAGATGATAATTGGGCTGAGAAATAAATCAGAAAAAATTCACCTTTCACCCTAAAATACATTGTAGCAACGCTAATCAAACATGTGGAACTATTATAAGATAGAATTTTAAGTCTTTGAAGAAAGAAATTCAAGAAAACACCAGAAAGTGAAAAGATCTTGCATGTTCTTGGGTTGGTAGAATTAGCGTAGCAAAAATATAATATTGGGAACAGCAATCTACAGATTCAATGTGATGCCCATCAAAAATACAACAAAATTCTTCACAGACCTCGAAAGAATAGCTCTCAACTTCATATGAAAAGCAACGAGCACAGGATACCCAAAACAATCCTGAAAAATAAAAGAACTTCTGGAGGTATCACAATCCCTGACTTAAAACTCTAATACAGAGATACGATAATGAAAACAGCCTGGTATTGCCATAAAAACCGACAGGAGAACCAATGAAACTGAATCAAAGACCCAGATATTAATCCACACAATTTTTGAACACCTGATTTTTGACAAAGAAGCAGAAAATATCAAATGGAAAAAAGAAAGCATATTTAACAAATGGTGCTGGCAGAACTGGATATCAATATGTAGAAGAATAAAAATCGATCCGTATCTATCACCATGCACAAAACTCAAGTCCAAATGAATCAAAGACCTCAACATAAAGCCAGCCACACTGAAGCTCAGGGAAAAGTAATTGAAAAATAAACTTGAATGTATTGGCACAGGACACTACTTCCTAAATATAACCCCTGTAGCACAGACACTGAGAGAAATAATAAATAAATAGGACATCCTGAAACTGAAAATCTTCTGTAAAGCAAAGAACATGGTCAACATGACAAAATGACAGCTTACATGATGAGAAAAAAATCTTCACAAACCACGCAGCAGAGAATTGATCTCCAAAATATACAAAGAACTAAAAAAAAAATGGTCATCAAAATAACAAAAGGTTCAATAATAATTAGAATACAGATATAAGCAGAGGACTCTCAAAAGAGGAATCTAAAATAGCTGAAAGACATTAAGGAAATGATCAACATCCTTAGTGATCTGAAAACTTCAAATCAAAACAATTCTGAGATTCCATCTTATACCTAAAAGAATGACGAAGATCAAAAACATTGTTGACAACTTATGGTTGAGAGGTTGTGTGGTAAAGGGAACACTTGAGCATTGCTGTTGGGAATGCAAACTGGTACAGCCCTTTTGGATATTAGTGTGGTGATTTCTCAGAAAATTAAGAAACAACCTTCCTCAAGACCTAGTAATACCACTTTTGGGTATATACTCAAAGGATGCTCATTTGTGCCATATGTATATGTGCTCAACTATGTTTGTAGCTGCATTGCTTGTCATAGCCAAATCCTGGAAACAACCTAAATGTCTCTTCACTAAAGAATGGATAAGAAAAATGTGATATATTTACACAATGGAGTACTAGACAACAGGGAAAAATAGCAATATCTTGCATTTTCCAGGCACATGGATGGAGCTAGAAAACTTCATTTTGAGTGAGGTAACCCAGACACAGAAAGACAATTAGCTCCTGTACTCACTCATAAGTGGTTTTTAAACATAAATCAAAGAAAATCAGCCTGCAAATAACAATCCCAGAGAATGTAGACAAAAATGAGGACACTAAGAAAGACAAACATAATTTAATCTGCACGGGAATTAGAAAAAGATAAGGTCTCCTGAGTAAGTTGGGAGCATGGGGACCTTTGGAGAGGGTTGAAGGTGAGGGGAAAGGCAGGGAGGGGCCAATCTGTCTGTTTTTATGCCACTATCATGCTGTTTTCATCGCTGCAGTTATATAATTAGTTTGATGACATGGATTGTGATGCCGCTGCCATTTCGTTTGTTGTACAAGATTGTTTTGGCTATCCTGTGTTGTTTTTTTTTTTTTTCATATGGAGTTGATTGTTGTTCTTTTAAGGTATGTGAAGAATTGTGTTGGGATCTTAATGGGAATTGCATCGAATATATAGATTGCATTTGGTAGGATTGCCAGTTTTATTATGTTTATCCTGGTTATCGAAGAGCACCAAAATCTTTCCATTTTCTGGTATCTTCTTCAATTTCTTTCCTCAAAGACTTAAAGTTCATATAGAAGAGGTATTTTACTTCATGGTTAGTGTTACTCCAAGATACTTTATGCTTTGGTGCTATTGTGAAGGGTGATGTTTCTCTGATTTCTTTCTCAGCTTCTTTGTCATTTTTATATAGAAAGTCTACTAATATTTTTGAATTGATCTTGTATCGTGGCATATTACTGAAGGTATATGTCAGCATTAGGAGTTCCATGGTAGAGTTTTCATCACTTATTTGTACAATTATTTTACCTGTAAATACTAAAAGTTTGACTTCTTTCTAATTCAAATCCCCTTGGGCTTTATTTGTTGTCTAACTGTTTGAGCAATAAATTCAAGAACTTTGTTGAATAGATATGGAAAGAGTGGACAGCCTTACCTTGTTTCTGACTTTAGTAGAATAGTCTTGAATTTCTCTTATTTAAATTGATATTGACTATCAACTTTCTGTATATAGTTTAATTATGTTTAGATATGCTCCTTATATCCCTGATCTCTCCAAAATCTTTATCATGAAGGGAATGTATCAAAATAGCATAGCACAAATATTTTAAGTAATCGATGATACATTGTTTGGGAAATTTCAAACTTAGAGGGTAATGGTGAATTTGTTAAGTAATAATAGATCATAAATAAGTAGGATTACTATAAATAATATACCCTAAATGAGGTGATTGATTTTGAATTTTATCTGGAATTCTGCTTATTTTTGTTCTTATTAAATTACCGAGAATGTTAGTCTTTTATTTATGACCATATTAGAGGAACAGAAGAGGAAAATATCATCCATATAATGAGTGACAAATATCACAGTAAATTTAATCAACACATGACTAATAGCCTTATGCACAAAATATTGAGAAATTGTGCCATTATATTTCATAAGTGTTTGGGAAGTGTTCTACTCTTGTCTTTGCATGAAAATACTCATTTTCATAAAGTCAAGAGACCCTGAACATATAGATACCTAAATAGGAAAAGATAATTTTCCATATATCACCAAGCAACAAAAATAATGAATTATATCAAAACATCATCTGAGCAGAAGAATTACTAAAAAATGTATATATGTTATTTACTATAGTAATTGTCATGAATTACTTAAAAATCAAATCTGGCTTTGGAGTTTTACAATACCTTTCCACTTCAATAAATTCAAGCATGTTGTTAAAAGAAAAATTCAGAGTTTCTGTCTCATGCCAAGAGCCATTTGGATGAGAGAGAAAGAAAAAATATGGTAAAAATTTTACTTTTCTTCATACCTACTTATATCTCTATCAGTCCTTTCATTGCATATATGTTTGTATAAATAATAATAAAGGTTTCCACAATGAATAATTAATTTTCCTGCAGTAATTCTTGAAGTTTCCAGGAAGAAGATGGGGCCCCACAACAATGAATTCACTTGGTTGATATGATGTCGTGATGCCAACAGCACTGTTATGAGACCTCTTTTGGGTAGCAGCTGCTCAAGATGATTCCAAATTGGTTAGCTGAAATGTTGCATCTTTTTACAACATTCTGGCAGAACTCCAAATAGGATCCTCAGAACAACCCTACTGAAAACTCAGAAAGTATTTTCAGTTATACTAGAGAGTAATCTTGAAACTTAAACATCATTGTACTTTCACAGGCTCCCATAGAAAGAACAATGTCCCCATTACAGCTGGAAGTAATTCTAGAAGGTAACATTCCCTCTCCCAACAAAGTTTGCCTTCAGGGTTAGAGACATCAGTTAGGGGCAGATTTTACTTGGTATAGGGTTGGAGGCTCAGGGATCTCTTTCTCTAGAGGTTTCTATTTTTCAAACTGAATCTTTATTGATTGTGATGATATCCATAACTTTTCTTCTTCTGTGGAAACAAGCACTAAACCCCTTCTCCAATGTAGCACATCTACTGCTTTCCAATGTGAGGTCAGCACAACCTTGAAATACACAAGCTGATATAATTCAGAAGATTTTTCTATTATCCAATGTCTCTCTGCTGCTGTTGTTCCTTTCTCCTTAGCATTAAAGCATTGTGTAATTTATTTCTGAAGGTATTTTCCTTCACTTTATGCTTGTTTAACATATCCTTTATATTTCAATTTGATCTTTCTATAAACTCCCTTACCTGTGGGATTGTTTGGTATACCTTTAATATGCTTTATATATTTTTCTTTTTTTATTAAATTTTTTATTAAAAATTTCTGCCTCCTCCCCGCCTCACTTTTCCCTCCCCATCCCCACTCCTCACTCTCTTCCCCCACCCTTTCCAGTACAATGACAATCAGTTCTTTTTCTACTTCAGCTGTTAATTCCATGAGACCATTTAAGTCCTTGTTACCGTCTAAGATTTTGTTTAAATGAACTATTAAATCAGGTGTTAACCCAACAGCAGGTTGTAGATTTGAAATGTCTCCTAACAATCTTTGAACATGATTAAATGTATGCAATAGGTCTCTCCTAATTTTTGCTTTTGTTTTCTAATTTTCTGTAAACCTATTTTATCACCTAGAAAATTTAAATGTCATCTCTGCAATTTTTCATGAGTAACTTGTAATGCCCATGTAGGCAACATATTTGTGCTTCTTTAAACATTCTTTCTAAAGAATCCATATTTGATTCAGATAGAAAAATGTCATCCATGTAATAGTAAATTATAGATTTAGGAAATTGTTTACATATTATTTCTAACAGCTGACTTTCAAAGAATTGGCACAGAGTGAGGCCATTGAGCATTCCCTCGTGGAAGATGGTACACTGATATGTCCTAGTAGGCTGATAATTATTATAAGTACCTACTGTGTAGGCAAATTTTTCTCTGTCTTATTCTTGTAAATGAATAGTGAAGAAACAATTTTTAAATCAAAATCTATAATAAGATATTCATTCAGTAATAGAGAAGGAAAAGGAATTCTGGATAATAGGGCCCATAGGTTCAATTGCCTTGTTGATAGCTCAAAGACCTTTCAACATTCTCCATTTACCAGATTTTTGTTGACAAAATTAGAGGAAAATTGCATGGGCTGGTTGTTTCTTCAATATGGTGATCACCTAGCTTCTCCTGTGCCAGCTGTTCTAGAGCTTGCAGTTTCGCTTCTGTTAAAGGCCATTATTTAAGTCATATTGGTTTCTCAGTTAACTATTTTAAAGGTAATGTCATTGTTACCCCTAAAGGTTTGCTAGTTGCTTTGTGTTCTTGTACAGCTTAAGTAGCTGGTGACCTTTGTGTATAGTACCTTAAAATATCCTTCCCGAAATAAGAGTTCCTGGGACTGGAGGAATATTAATCTAGGTATACCATTGCTACAGCAGGCCATGACCACATACATTCACTGCCATGTTAGCCAGTTATGTCCTCAGCTTTTCTACTGTTCTTCTAGCCCTGTGCATTCAACCCATTTCATGCTTTGTTTCATTTGTAATAGGGTTCAATTCCTAGGAATTGAATATTTTTCTCTTGAAGAGGCTAATGTGGTTGCGAAAATTCTGGAATTATGATACTCACTGCTGCTACCATGTCTGTCAAAACCACAATTACAATGCAATATTTATGCATTCTGAATTTTGGTCTTTTATTATTTATAGAAGTCTGCCAGAATATATGTATCTTCTTTTCTACTGGAATTTTTGATTAATCCTCCATGTTTATTCCATCATCCATAACAATATGTATTTTGCAACAGGCACTGGATATTTTCATCTTTCTGGTGATAGATGTTCTCTACAAAGACAGGGAATGATTGGACCACTCTTAACTTGGGAGTCTGTGAGAAATACCCTAGGGAGTTTCCCAATGCCACTGGGTTGCCTTGTCTCTCTTTTATTGATCTGTATTTATTGGATCTGTCTTTGCCACTCATACGTAATCAAGAAGTCTGATACCTGTTATTTTTGCCATTACCAGAGGAGATATTATATCTGGGAATTCTTTGTCAACAGTCCCTTCTCAGATGTCCTATTCTACCACAGTTAAAATACTTGGCATTTTGTTGTCTCCTTATAGCTTTGGAAATTACTTTTCTTACCCAAGTTTCAGTATTATAGTCAGATGCCTCAATGTTCATTGTGTGCAGGATTCATTCATCCGTTGGGAATGGTCTAATCTTTAAAGGCCCAATATCATGTAGCATTATAATTTGGCATTTTCAAAAGTCAGAGATTCACTAAGTACTTTTCTAGCTTTGGGGTCTTTTACTCCTATTTGTACAGCCTTAGTTAATCTTTGTAAAAAGTCACTGAGGGATTCTCTTTGGCCCTGTTAAACCCTGGTACACACTTCATTTTCCTAGTTCTTGAATCCTGAGGCTGCTTTGTGGCATAAAGACAATATATGTTCACTGTAAAAAGCTTGAGCCTGTGGGTCAACATAAGTCCCCTTACAAAGAATTTGACCTTGAGAAGTCTCAAAACCTTTTAATTTTCCCCATTTTCCTAAAAGTTTTGCCTCTTCCCCAAAATAACTTTTCCACAGTAGTTGTGACCCCAAATCCAGGATGGTTGGAACTAATTGAAGCCAGTCATGGTGGACAGCTTATTGCTAGAAACCAATGTCTTACCGTCTCCCTAACAAATTATGAATGCAGCGTATAAAATACTACTGATTGTATATTTTATTTTAGACCATTCATTTTTATAGTTATTCATCAACATTCTTTGGATCCTTATGGGCATTTAGAACTTGATGATTTTTCAGAGTTGATTACTGGGTAAGGAGCTAAAATCCTGGGTAGTCATACCTGCCAGGTATTGGTAAAGTTAAATAATTTTGTTGTACCTTCTTTCTCTGCTCATCAGCTCCAATAATTTCAAATCTTTTTACTATTAACTTTTGTAAAGCCTAAATCTCTTGTTCTGTTTATATTTATAGTGATTTCATTGAGAGACCTAGCCTCTGGTCCTCATTCTGCACATGTCCTTCCAAGGCATGAAGTTTTTCCTTTAAAGATAATATCTCTTCCTTGGACTTTATTTGGATAGCATGAATATTGCCTTCCTGTATAGAGACTAGCATATCGGATAATATATCATAATTTTTATAGACTTTGATTGTCAAATTTAACAGTATGAATTCTTTAACATAATTTCTCAGTACCCTTTGGCATGGATTGAATTTTGTTTGTCAAATTAATTTTATATTTTTCAACAGTATTAATTTTTCAGGTAATTTTTGATTTTCAATGATATTAATCTTGTCATCTAGCTTTTCATTATTAGTCTGTAAGGATTTTATTGTTTCTAAAATTGCATCATTCTTGACTCTGTTATCAAATATTTTCTTAAAGATTTAATATAAAGAAGGAAAATGAGTTCCAATATCCAATAAATGGGTGTATCAAATAACCATACAATCCATGCAATATGCAATCCATAATATATTTAAAAAGGTTCTTTTTCTAGCAGGTTTTATGGTTGCAGCTGTGGGACAAAGAGTCGTCAGCAAGTGGCTGTACAACCAGTGGTGGCATAAGTAGTCCTGTGCCTCTTTGATTTTCTGCCTTGGTGCATAATTAAATACTGATAAATATGTTTTGTTTGACTAATTAAAACAATTAAATCAATTTTACACATGGAGCAAGGAGGTGAGAATTCATGAGCAGATAGCACAAATCAGAAACTACACAAGTTGCTGCATGGCAGTGGGGAGAGATAATGTGTGTGAGGCTGGGAAATTTCCAAGTGACTGTGCTTAGCTCCAATTTGTTGGGGATTTACAAAAAAAAAAAAAAGCTTAGTATGTAAAAGCAAGCCAGCCAGTTTGGGGCCTTTTTATTTGGACAGAAAAGGGGAGATGATGTAGGATTCCCCTTTGTATGCTGTGAATATACACAGACACACTTACCTGTGTACACAAATACACACACTTACAATACTTAAAAACATCACACACACAAAGAGAGACAGATAGAGAAAGACAGAGACAGAGAGAGAAAATGAGAGAGGATACTAAGCGAGTTTGTATAAATAGGCTCAGTACCTAAAATGAAGAGTTAGCATTTGTGATTCATCAATTTGCCTCATTGTGGTGCATAATAAAATACCAAAGTTTGGAATTTCTATAAGAATTTTGACACATATAGTCATAATCTTAAAATATATTTTACTCTGCCTCAGAAACTGTTAACTGTTGAATGATTTTACATCTCTAATATGTTCATAAACTGAGATGCTGTTCTCTCAACATTTAGCATGGATGCATTGATTTCTATTTCACAGTATGGGTGAATCTGGAGGAGATTAAAAGTTAAAGGAAACATATACTACTATTTTATACATCACATTTCCAACTCCATGATTCTCAAGGCCAGATATTTCCATAGAGGCTATGATGAGAAAGCCATGGGAATATTGGGTGCAAATAAGGATGCATGGTTTTCCTTGAGTGTGAAGAGATGTTAGGTAGTAGAGAGCTAGGTTAACCCCAGCACTGTGAATACTATAACTTTCAAGGTTTCTGCTTACTTCAATATTTGTTCATTTGAATTTCACATGAAACTTGACCATGATAAACAGATAAAGGAAAAACAATAATTTGAGTAGAAATTAATAAACCTATCAATGGCATAGGGAATATATTTGTATATTCCCCTGAAGAGAATATACATGTGATTCTGAATGAGGCACTGACATGATACCACAGTGAGACAGTATGAAGCACATACAAGACAGCCATTCTAAGTTATGTCACTGATTGGGACACATATATGTCCACCCAGAACAAAAAATAATACAAAAGAAATTATAACATCTATTATAGGAGGAGTTTTGTCTCATGTAGAGCCATGCCTGCCTTACTACATCAATATCTGACAAGGACTACTTCTAAATGCCCCTGGTAGACCAACTGTTTCACTTGCCACAAGAAATCACCTATGCTTATGTGACCCACCTACCAATAGCAGAAGAAAATAAAACAGAATTTTAAGTTATAATGTGAAATTAATCAGAATTTTTATATATCTGCAATCTCTTAATCCTCAATTCCAAATCATGGAGAAGCTTTGTGACAGGACTTTATTCCTGACAAAGAAAGTACAGGGAGCATTCATGGTGTTCTGACCATAGAGTAAGACTATTACACTGCAGGAAGCCAGTCATACATCAGGGGGCACCAAATCTCCGTGGTTTCAATTGTGTCCTCAAGCCAGGTGCACAGAAGACCAGAATAAACTTTTCATCAGTCCTGAATTCCGCTCCCTGCCCAGTATAAAGAACAAAGTGTAGCAATTATTGACTTAATTTGCAAATAACAATTATGCTACTAGAATATGAATGGTGAAAATTACAAAAGCTTGGTCTTTGTTCATAGAAGTCTTGTACTTATTTCTTAAATTACCTTTCATACTCAACCTTTTTTTTCTGTTGTACCCAGTTATCATTGTCTATCCTCATCCTAACTATCAGCACACACTACTGTCCATATTCGAACAATACTACCTTTTTAAATTTAATTTTAATTTTTTATTAAAAATTTATGCCTCCTCCCTGCCTCCCTTTTCCCTCCCCTTCCCCCAAGCCCCCTCCCCCTCCCTCTCCATTCCAGAGATCAGTCAGAGTTTCCTGCCCTGTGGGCAGTCCAAGGACCTCCCCCCTTCATCCAGGTCTAGGAAGGTAGCATCCAAACTGGCTAGGTTCCCACAAAGCCAGTACATGCAGTAGGATCAAAACCCAGTGCCATTGTCTTTGGCTTCTTAGCAGCCCTCATTGTCCACCTTATCCAGAGAGTCCGGTTTTATCCCATGCTTTTTCAGTCACAGTCCGGCTGGCCTTGGTGAGCTCCCAATAGATCAGCCCCACCGTCTCAGTGGGTGGGTGCACCCCTCGCGGTCTTGACTTCCTTGTTCATGTTCTCCCTCCTTCTGTTTCTCATTGGAACCTTGGGATCTCAGTCCATTGTTCCAATGTGGGTCTCTGTCTCTATCTCCATCCATCGCCAGATGAAGGTTCTATGGTGATACGCAAGATATTTATTAATATGGCTATAGGATAGGGTCATTTCAGGCTCTCTCTCCTCAGTTGCCCAAGGACCTAGTTGGGGACATCTCTTTGGACCCCTGGGAACATATCTAGAGTCAAGTCTCTTGCCACTCCTAAAATGGCTCCCTTAATTAAGATATATACTTCCCTGCTCCCATATCCACCCTTCCTCCATCCCAACCATCCCATTCCCCAAGTTCTCCCCATCTTCCCCTTCTCACTTGTCTCTCTACATCTCCCCTTACCCCCATCTCACCCCACCCCCCAGTTCCCAATTTTTGTCCAGCAATCTTGTCTACTTCCAATATCCAGGAGGATAACTATATGTTTTTCTTTGGGTTCATCTTCTTACTTAGCTTCTCTAGGATCGCTAATTATAGGCTCAATGTTCTATATTTATGGCTAAAAACCAATATTGAGTGAGTACATCCCATGTTTATCTTTTGGGGGTCTGTGTTACCTCACTCAGGATGGTGTTTTTTGTTTCCATCCATTTGCATGCAAAATTCAAGAAGTCATTGTTTTTTACCGCTGAGTAGTACTCTAGTATGTATATATTCCACGCTGAAAATAGATCCATACCTATCACCATGCACAAAACTCAAGTCCAAATGGATTAAAAACCTCAATATAAGTCTGAACACACTGAACATGATAGGAGAGAAAGTGGGAAGTACTCTACAACATACAGGCACAGGAGACCACTTCCTTCATATAACCCCAGCAGCACAGACATTAAGGGAAACATTGAATAAATGGGACCTCCTGAAACTGAGAAGCTTCTGTAAAGCAAAGGATACTATCACTAAGACAAAAAGGCAACCCACTGACTGGGAGAAGATCTTCACCAACCCCACAACAAACAAAGGTCTGATCTCCAAAATATATAAAGAACTCAAGAAACTAGACTTTAAAATGCTAATTATCACAATTAAAAAATGGGGCAATACTACCTTTTTTAAGTCAGAAGCAATACATTCCTAGTATCTTTCTTCCCTGCCTGCTTATAACTTTGTTTCTGATGATGACAGGCACCTTACATTCCTACCAGCCAACTTTTTATTTCAAATTTATATCTCATCAGAAGAATTAAATGTGTAAATTTCATAGAATCAGATTACTGCAATGATTTGCAGAATTCTTAAGTTTGGATTATAAAATAGCAGAAAAGAGATTAAAATGAGCAAAAGTTCTTCAGGAGATTTTAAAATATCCAGAATGGATCGTCTGCACTGAAACATTTACAAAACTACAAGCCATATACCCAGATTTCATATTTTAGTGTAAGATTTTTCACTTAAGTTGATTTCTGATTAAACTATTCTTTGTTTTTAAATTCTTATAATTGTAATTATGTGTCTCTGTATTTTCATGGGTGTATGAAAATAAGTGCCAAAGAAGGCTGACAGGGTTTGTTGCTCATGTACTGAGAACTGTAGGTGGTTGTGTGCTTCTTATTATAGGTGCTAGGAGTAAAATTCAAGTGTTTTTGAAAGAAGTACATGTATATAACCACTGATCTATCTTACTGGATTTATACACTTCCTTATTAGAAAGTATGCTTCACCATTTTTATTATAGTAATTATAAATATTTATATGAATATCATTGCATCATTTTTTTTCTAAACTTCAGTATGTACTCTCTTACTCTTTTTCAAATCTATAACTTTTATCACATGGCTTATATAAAGAGAGACAACACATTTCATAATTTGGAATAAAAATGTATTTTATTTCTATCTGCTTCATCGAGAATGGTTAGACCCTGATACAGGAGTGCAGAGAACCTAAAGAATTCAAGTACAACACCTAATTAGAAGCAATAGGCAAGTTGGAACTGATGTAGATGTTTCAGTTTGTAGAGGACAGTCTACAGAGGAAATGATAAAGGCTCTTAGACAAGCACACAATGAATGGGAGGCAAAGACCATTGTTGCCCCATTAAAGAGGATTAGGCAGCTGAGTCCTTGGGGGACAACACAACCAACATGAAGACATGAACACCAGACACTGTGGATTCACTTGGAATCATGTATTCTTGTATATTAGAACTAATATCTGGGTTTGTTCACTACCCAGTCATATGCAAATCTCCCATATGCAAAGCCTTTAGAATAGAAATCTGAGTCTTTCCTCCCTCACTTAGCAAGGGAGTGCCTGATTAGTCTCAAGAAACAAGTCTGTCCCAATCTCATACCACATGGAGTGGGTGTGGAGGCTCCTTTTCCTGTTTGCAGCTGTCCAAAGTAAGTCATAAAAATCCAGAGCTCCAGAGTAAACTGAGGCAGTTGCATGTCTCCTTACTTCCCTATGTTCTCTCCACAGGTGTTCAAGCAGAGGCTCTGCTTGTACAGTCTGGATCTGAACTGAAGCAGCCTGGGCAGTCAGTGAAGATCTCCTGCAAGGCTTCAGGTTATACCTTCACAGACTATGCTATGAGCTGGGTAAAGCAGGAACCTGGACAGCCACTAAAGTGGATGGGCTATATTACTACAGACACTGGGACCCCAAACTATGCTGATGACTTCAAAGGACGGTTTGTCTTCTCTTTGGACACCTCTGTCAGCACTGCATATCTGCAGATTAATAGCCTCAAGAATGAAGACTCAGCCATGTATTACTGTGCTAGACACACAGTGTGAAAACCACATCCCGAGGTTGTCAGAAACCCCGAGAGAAGCTGGTTCTGATGTGCGCAGACAGAAAAAGAAAAAAAAATACCTTGCCTTTGGCCTTTGAATAAAGTTATGAGATTACTCACTAGACACATAGAAAACAGTTCCTTCTACAAAGAAGTCTGTCTAATTGCTGGCTCCTTTAACTTTGCTCTTTCAGCATTTACTCTGTTATCCAATTCCAGATATTTATTATTAAGAGCAATTAGAATTTGTTCTATAATATATTTCTTTCTTTGTAGCTTTCTTGTTCAGGCGATTTTATTATATTGGAACACCCCATCTTGAAATGTTATATTTTGTGATTTTCTTTGAACTTCAAATGTCTAAGTTACAAGTTTAGTATTTGTTCCAGAGAAGATTGTACACTAGTGTAATAATTTATTTAACCCATAATCTTAAATTTCTATTTATAATTGATCTTCTCTTTATTTTATTATTTTGTTATAGAAAAGTTCTGAAACATTGAAATAGAAATCTGACATTTCATTTTCAAATTACCCGTGTTTCTACATTGATACTGGTTAAAATGTTCTGGTAGATACCTGTAGATGGATTTTTCTTTGGGCCACCAGCTCCTCAAAAAAATAACATGAAGACTTATAATTAATTATGAAAACTCCTATAGATTAGGCTTATTCCATCAGCATTTATAACTTAATTTAACCAATTTATATTAATGAACATTTTACCTTTTGGCATTTTTTTTATCTTTATTCCACCTTGCACCTGATATATTCTAGCTATGGAAGACTATTTTTTAGCATTAAAACTCTATTAAACTAACTTTATTATTATTATTAATTAGACAATACAACCTAAGAAGAAATCATCTTCATTTAATCTGTAGGTAAAAGTGCCCATTAGAACAAGATGTATCTATGAGATAAAGACAATACATTACAGGCAGTGAGATTCTCTCCATACACCTTCATACCATACCACATGTCAGAGAAAGATGGCAGTGGCAAACACATGAAGACACAGCAGAATCAACAGACACTTTATGATCTGTGGTCCTGGGGTCTTTTATATCCAAGATTCACCCATCAGGGATTAACCTCGTGGTGGTCTGACACCCTGACGTCAATTGTAATCTGCTGGTCCTCTGACATGGCCACTGGAATCTCTTCCCCCTTTGTTTGCTATATGAAACACACGAATCTCTCTTTGGACAGAGCATATCATGGATTCTAAAGTTCAGAAGGCAACTTTTCTATAGATCACGTGTTCAGCCTAGAATGACTAATGGCACTAATTAGAGAATGAAGAACATTCATATTTATAGCAATCTGAGAACTATTCCAAGTAACTTATAAGTGTAGCTGCACTTGCTCACAGGATATTTTTGATCTACTGTCACACAGATGAGCAACATGAATCTACTTATAGTGAGCATTATACAATATGGTTAAGTATGTCTTGATATGTTGAATATGAGTCCCCATGTAAAGAATGTCTTCTAAAGCATCAATTGTATATAATAAATGTCCATCATTCTTAATGGGCAATAAATGCTTATGAAACATTTCTAGATAAATAGTCCACCCAATTATCAGTGTGTAGCTGCTGGAAAAAAAAGTTGTAGGTATAGTTGAAGCTGACAGAGTTCTCAAAATTGACATAAAAGCAATCAATAAACCAAATGGCCTATGAGAAGGCAGTAACATCCTGTCATGTTGCACACAGAAAGTTCCTCAAACTGAATTAATTGGCTGAAGAACATATTGAGATTATCATATATATTTATAACATATATAATATCATACATATATGTATATATATATATGATAAGGAGGATAGGAAGAATATATACCATTAGTAATAGAACATTTTTAATAGAGTACATTCCCAAGGCTGGAACATTCATGGAAGAAGATGGGGTATGAGTGACATAACCTCTAGCAAGTGGGGACTGGGGCAAATTGGAATAACTTGGTTGTCAGGACCAGCTCTGATGTGATAAGTGGGGACCAGAGTCATATTTCCTGGTTTTGAAACTTAACATCTCTGTCTTTTTTTTTTTCTTATAAAAAATGAGTGAAGACACTTCCTGGTCATCCTCAGGGGTTATACTGCCCGATAGCTCCTCTCTCTTCCTATCCCACCCAGCTTGCATCCACAATCCTCCCCCCCTCCATCTGAATCCCTGCCCTCTTTGACCACATAACATCTCCCAGCTCAGCCTTTTAGGGCACTGGGACCTAATCCGAATCGGGAGGGCAAACGGGAGGGTGGTACCTCCTTTGTCTCAATAGCCTGACTGCAACAAGCAAGGTAGGCCCTTTGTTTACAAGCCACCCAGCCAGCAAGGAGATACGATCTGGGCACCAGGAGAGACATTGGGCTTGCATCCAAAACCCACCCAGAGCGGTCCTGAGGAGTTCCATCTGGACGGTCGTCCATGTTTGGGTGCTGAGGAGTTCCATCTCGACGGGACTGTCCCTGCTTCTACACTGAAGAGATACACCCAGAGACTCATTCACAGCAAAAACTGGACCAAGACACCAGGCCTCTTCTGGCTCCATTTGAAGGAGGAGATGGGATGGCGCCAATGCAAGACTTCCTCCAACAACCTGAATGGCAACATGGCATCACCAGAATCAAGGGATCCTGAAATAAGAATTGTACACCCTACTCCAGAAGAATTAGAAGAAATCAACTCTAAAGTGAATTATATGAAAATAATAGAAGACCTTAAACAGGAGGTGAAAACTGCCATAAACAATTAGAGATTACAAACAAAAAGGTAGAGGAAATGAATAAATCGCTGAAAGACACCCAAGAAAACCAAGAGAAACATGAAAAAGCAATCAAACAGGTAAGGGAAGCAGATCTAGACTTGAAGAATGAAATGGAAGTAATGAAGAAAACACAAACCGAGGGAAGGTTGGAGATGGAAAATCTGAGTAAACGAACAGGAACTACAGAGACAAGTACTACCAACAGACAGGCACCTACTCAGAGTAAAGGGCTGGGAAAAGGCTTATCAAGGAAATTGACCTAAGAAACAGGCAAGTGTGGCCATACTAATTTCTAACAAAGTTGACTTCAAACTTAAATCAATCAAGAGAGGGAGAGGAATATTTTATACTCATAACAGGAACAATTCATCAAAAGGAAGTCTCAATCCTGAATATCTATGCCTCTAATATAAAAGCACCCACGTACGTAAAAGAAACATTACTAAAACTCAAGGCGCCATCAAACTTCCACACACTAATAGTAGGAGACTTCAACACTCCTCTCTCTCCAATGGACAGGTCAATCAGACAGAAACCTAACAGAGAACTAAGAGAATTAATGGAGGTAATGAATCAATTGGACTTGACAGACATCTATAGAATATTCCACCCAAATCGGAAAGAATATACCTTCTTCTCTGCAGCTCATGGAACCTTCTCGAAAATTGACCACATACTCGGTAACAAAGCAAACTTCCACAGGTACAAAAACATATTAGTAACCACCTGTATCTTATCAGATCACCATGGATTAAAGTTAGAATTCAACAACAACCCTACCCCCAGAAAGCCTACAAACTCATGGAAACTGAACAGTCAACTACTGAACCACACCTGGATCAAGGAAGAAATAAAGAAAGAAATTAAAGTCTTCCTTGAATTCAATGAAAATAAAGAAACAACCTACTCAAACTTATGGGACACTATGAAAGCAGTCCTGAGAGGAAAGTTCATAGCACTAAGTGCCCACTTAAAGAAAACAGAGAAGGCACACATTGGAGACTTAACAGCCCATCTGAAAGCTCTAGAAAAAAAAAAAAAAGAAGACTCACCTAGGAGGAGTAGAAGACTGGAAATAATCAAACTGAGGGCTGAAATCAACAAAATAGAAACACAGAAAACAATCCAAAGAATCAATGAAACAAAAAGCTGGTTCCTGGAGAAAATCAACAAGATTGATAAACCTCTATCCAAACTAATAAAACGCCAGAGAGTGAATATGCAAATTAATAAGATCAGAAATGAAAAGGGGGACATAACCACAGACACAGAGGAAATTCAAAGAATCATTAGATCTTACTACAAAGGCCTGTATGGCACAAAACTGGAAAATGTAAAAGAAATGGACACGTTTTTAGATAAATACCATATACCAAAGTTAAACCAGGACCAGGTGAACAACCTAAATAGACCTGTTAGTCGCGAAGAACTAGAAGCTGTTATCAAAAACCTCCCTACCAAAAAAAGCCCAGGACCTGATGGTTTCAATGCGGAATTCTACCAGAACTTCCAAGAAGACCTAATACCTATACTCCTTAATGTATTTCACAATATAGAAGCAGAAGAGTCATTGCCAAATTCCTTTTATGAAGCTACAGTCACTCTGATACCAAAACCACACAAAGACTCAACCAAGAAAGAGAATTACAGGCCAATCTCACTCATGAACATCGACGCAAAAATCCTCAACAAAATACTGGCAAACCGAATCCAAGAACACATTAGAAAAATTATCCATTATGATCAAGTAGGCTTCATCCCAGAGATGCAGGGCTGGTTCAACATACGAAAATCTATCAATGTAATCCATCATATAAATAAGCTGAAAGAAAAAAACCATATGATCATTTCATTAGATGCTGAAAAAGTATTTGACAAAATTCAACATCCCTTTATGATAAAAGTCTTGGAGAGACTAGGGATACAAGGGTCATACCTAAATATAATAAAAGCTATATACAGCAAGCCGACAGCTAACATCAAATTAAACGGAGAGAAACTCAAAGCCATCCCACTAAACTCAGGAACACTAAACTCAGAAACCCACTCTCGCCATACCTCTTCAACATAGTGCTTGAAGTTCTAGCAATAGCAATAAGACAACATAAGGGGATCAAGGGGATTTGACTTGGAAAGGAAGAAGTTAAACTTTCGTTATTTGCAGATGATATGATAGTGTACATAAGTGACCCTCAAAACTCCACCAAGAAACTTTTACAGCTGATAAATACCTTTAGTAATGTGGCAGGATACAAGATCAACTCCAAAAAATCAGTCGCCCTCTTATACACAAAGGATATGGAAGCAGAGAGGGAAATCAGAGAAGCTTCACCTTTCACAATAGCCACAAACAGGATAGAATATCTCGGGGTAACTCTAACCAAGGAAGTGAAAGATCTATTTGACAAGAACTTTAAAGCATTGAAGAAAGAAATTGATGAGGATATCAGAAAATGGAAGGACCTCCCTTGCTCTTGGATTGGGAGGATCAACATAGTAAAAATGGCAATTCTACCAAAGGCAATTTATAGATTCAATGCACTTCCCATCAAGGTCCTATCAAAATTCTTTACAGAACTTGAGAGGACAATAATCAATTTTATATGGAAAAACAAAAAAGCCAGGATAGCCAAAAAAAAAATTCTATACAATAAAGGATCTCCTGGAGGCATTACCATCCCTGACTTCAAACTCTATTACAGAGCTACAGTAATTAAATCAGTGTGGTACTGGCATAAAAACAGAGAAGTCGACCAATGGAATTGCATAGAAGACCCGAATTTTAACCCACAAACATATGATCACCTGATTTTCAATAAAGGAGCATAAAGTATACAATGGAAGAAAGAAAGCATCTTCAACAAATGGTGCTGGCACAACTGGATACCAACCAGTAGAAAAATGAAAATAGACCCATATATATCACCTTGCACAAAGCTCAAGTCCAAATGGATCAAAGACCTCAATATCAGTCCGACCACACTGAATCTGATAAAAGAGAAAGTGGGAATTACCCTATAACAGATGGGCACAGGAGATCGCTTCTTAAGTATAACCCCAGCAGCACAGACACTAAGGGCAACATTGCATAAATGGGACCTATTAAAGCTGAGAAGCTTCTGTAAAGCAAACGACACTGTCACTAAGACAAAAAGGCAACCTACTGACTGGGAGAAGATCTTCACCAACCCCACAACAGACAAAGGTCTGATCTCCAAAATATATAGAGAACTCAAGAAAGTAGACTTTAAAATGCCAATTAACCCAATTAAAAAATGGGGCACTGAACTGAACAGAGAATTCTCAAAAGAAGAAGTTCAAATGGCCAAAAGACACCTAAGGTCATGCTCAACCTCATTAGCAATCAGGGAAATGCAAATCAAAACAACTTTGAGATATCATCTTACACCTGTCAGAATGGCTAAAATCAAAAGCACCGATGATAGCCTTTG
>NW_026068278.1:619657-638890 GCF_014885135.2 Alexandromys fortis | reverse complement strand
TTCTTATTTCGGGATCCCTTGATTCTGGTGAAGTCATGTTGCCTTTCAGGTTGTTGGAGGAAGTCTTGCATTGGCGCCTTCCCATCTCCTCCTTCAAATGGAGCCAGGAGAGGCCTGGTGTCTTGGTCCAGTCTTTGCTGTGAATGAGTCTCTGGGTGTATCTTTTCAGTGTAGAAGCAGGGACTGTCCCATTGAGCTGGAACTCCTCAGCACCCAAACATGGACTAGCGTCCAGATGGAACTCCTCAGGACCTCTGTGGGTGGGTTGTGGATGCAAGCCCAATGTCTCTTCTGGTGCCGGGATCTGATCTCCTTGGTGCTTGGGTGGCTAGCAAACAAAAGACCTACCTAGCTCGCTGCAGGCAGGCTAGTGGGACAAGGAGGTACCACCCTCCCGTTTGCCCTGCCCATTTGGATTTGGTCCTAGAGCCCGAACAGGCTGGGCTGGGAGATGTTATGTGGTCAAAAAGGGGAGGGAGTCAGATGGAGGGGGCGAGTGTTGTGGATGTAAGCTGGGTGGGATAGGAAGATAGAGGAAGTATCGGGCAGAATAGCCCCGAGGATGACCATTAAGTGTGGGAGGGATGTCTGAGTTCCCTGTCCCGTGCTGCTGCCGTGGTCAGAAACTCACTCACCGCAGTGATGTCTCTCCTGGTGCCTGGACCAGATCTCCTTGCTTGACTTTTATTTTTTTTAACTTGGCTTTAAGAATTTAATTGATTTAGTAGTTTTTCTAATACTAGAACATTATGTTTCATCCCTGTTAGTTATCCTTAAAAATAATGATTTTTGGATTGATGTTCCTTCAGTATTGAAATAAAAATGATTAGTTATGAATATAATATATAGGGAGACTGGTAATTTTACTACTTCTTTTATAGTGCACTATTAATAAAATTAGATACAACAAAGAAATAAAAATAGTTGCTCCATGGGTAATAGGGAGAAAAGTTTATTCTGAATTGTCAAGGGGAAATATTTGATAATATTTCAAATTAAGTGATGGTTAAATGAGAGTTGCCAAATGCAGGCACCTCTTAGAGAGAGCTAAGAAAATTAAAGGAGGGGGCTAAGTGGAATTATGAGGAATCATAGAGGGTAAGTGTCCTGAATCAAGTGTTTCAACTGGAACAACTCCAAACCACCTGAAAGGCTTGTCACATAGTAATGTCCCAAATCACAGAGAAGAGGCATCCCTCTCAACATGATGGGAGCACAGTAGGGCTATAAGAATCTTCCTGACACATTGTCATGTGTTTACTAGTAAGAGTAGACAAAACAGTGAGTTCCTTAGTAACACTTACCAAAAGGGAAAGGGGAGCAAGAACTCAGAGTAGGAAATGAAGAAACTAGCTGGAGAAATGAGTAAGTAGAATTATCCTCAGTGTTGAGGTAAGGTAAGGATGCGGAAATCAACTTTTAAAATGTCCAATTAGTATTAGGGGCCTCTTGTAGTACCACAAATACTGTAAGCCAGGCTTGATCTGTTAATTTCAGTTGAGCAGCCACTCCAAGCTATTTCCCAGACCCACAACTCTTTACAAATTATTTATTTTCTTTCCCCAAAGACTTGCTTTGATGGTGGGTCTGACTATAGCAGCTTCCAATCATTTTGGCTCCTTTTTACATTTTCAGGGGTTTGTGTGGAATAATTTACAGATAGAAATGACAAGGGAGTTCAATCGAGATAAAAATATTTTGCTGTCTCTTGCTTAGATCCTGAATGAAATAATAATAAAGGAGTTTCCTCATGAAGAGGCAAAGCAGAGGGCTCTGGAACACACGCTGGCTCCTTATCATCAAATAGTGTCTGTCTAAACATGCTCTATCTAGAAAAAGAGGTGTGTCATTTCTTCCTTTTTCTGTGTACCAGTTCTTAATATATGTCCTCACTAAATTCCAAATTTCTACTTCTAAATTTAATTGGTCTGGAAGCCAGAGACTGAAGGTACAAACTTAAGAAAATCAGTCATGTAAACAGTGCTGATCTCAATTCCTTTTTTTCTTAAGAAAATAATTATTAATAACATTCAGATTTGTTTTTTATTGATTTTTATTGAGCTCTACATTTTCTGTGCTCCCCTCCCTGCCTCTCTTTCTTCTCACTTCATCCCTCCCACAAGGTTCTCAGGAAATCTTGTATTTTTCTACTTTCCAATGTATATTAGATATATGTAAGCTTTTCTTAGTGTTCTCATTGTTGTCTAAATTCTCTGAGATTGTGTTTTGTAGGCTAGTTTTCTTTGCTTTATACATTCTTTGGTCGAGGAGCATTTAGGTTGTTTCCAGGTTCTGGCTATGGCAAACAAAGCTGCTATGAACATAGTTGAGCACATGTCCTTGTGACACAATTGAGCATCCTTTAGATATATAGCCAAAAGTGGTATTACTGGTCTTGAGGAAGGTTGTTTCCTAATTTTCTGAAAAATCGCCACGCTGACATCCAAGGGGCATGTACCAGCTTGCATTCCCACCAGCAATGCAGAAGTGTTCCCTTTTCTCCACAACCTCTCCAGCATAAGTTGTCACTGTTATTGATCTTATCCATTCTTACAGGTGTAAGATGGAATCTCAGAGTTGTTTTGATTTGCATTTCTCTGATTACTAAGGATGTTGAACATTTCCTTAAGTAGCTTTCAGATATTTTTCTTTAGACCCTTGTTGACCCATCATCAAAGAAAAGCAAAAACACTAGGGAACTATTGTATTGCTTATCCTTTTTTATCACTGGCACTAGCTAGGGGCCTAGAATACAATATATGAGATCCTATTTGTGACATCTCTTAGGGGATTACCTCTTCTTTTTGGTCAATCCCAGGAAAATGTTGCACTCTAAAAAATCTGGAAAAAGAGCTGCCTCTTCCTACCAACAGTTTTGATTATCCTTGTTCCAGGCACCAGGTTCTGCTCTTTGTGTGCCAGGTTGCAGCAGTTCTGAGCTTGAAAGAAACTCATGGATTTGACTTACTGTACCATTTTTTTTATTGGTGAGAATAAAGCAAAAAGACACACGCTCTCTTAATGGTTTCCTTCAGACCATTTCTTTATTCTTCTTTTGTGTTTTGATTCCGTATTCTTATCTCTATTCAGAAATGTCCCTTCTGTCTCCCTTCATTTTTTCCTTCTAATCTCTTCTAACTCTATTTGTGTTATTTCTTATTCTCTCATTATTGATATTTTACTTCTAATTTTTTTCTAAATCTCTTTATTTTTTTCTTTAAAGCTTATATACACCAGAAAATATTCCAAGCATTATAAAATTAACAAGAACAAAAGGAATTTTGGGTGAATGTAGAAATTATACTGGTTAGAAACATGAAATGCCAAAGAAGCTCAGAAAATATTGGGAGATTTTTCCTTCAAGTGATTCAGAATATACTGAAACTGAGATTCTCTGATTAGGACAGTGTTTTAGATTCAAAGAGAGACAAGAGGGATGTGTAGACAATGTCAGTGTCATATAATACTTATTGGGTCTCAAGTCATCCTGTTTTCCCTAAGAATTATTCAGTTAGGCTCAGGTCACAATGAAGTATAATTTCAGAGGGTGTGTTTTTTTACTCAATGAGTTTGAACATTCTGTTTTCAGTTTCTCTTTGTCAAATTAGAAAATGTAACCTCTGACCTTGTCTAAACTGAAGGCTCAGACCACACAGTGATCACTTATTTCTCAACATTGTTAGCTCCATGGACTTGGGGAAGTCTAATGGGATATATTCAGTCTGAATTACCTAGGATTCTTCTGTCCTTTATACATAGATTTGTTGGTGGTCAATGGAAATGATTAATCTGGAAATGAGAATTTCACATTGTTTTTCAGAGGTGGACATAGTTTGCTCTGTCCATCCTGGATTGAAGTCACCTTGATGATCTGTAAGGTTTGGGCAATCTATAAATAGTGCAGAATGCTGAGAGTATAGCTCAACATACAATGTCTACATCTCTGCTATCCATTTCTGTATGTTTTTCCATGGCTGTGGTCAATGTGGATCTGAATCTTCTTGTGGGAAGCACCTAATTGATAGCTATTTGTCCCATAGCACCTGGTCTGCCATTTCCCAAAAATTCTTGCTGTTTTCATAAAGATCTGATCACTTATTTTGAATGAAGAATAACTCAGTATTTTCCCTACACATTTTGTATTTCATTCCAAGTAGAAGACAAGTCTTTTGTTGAGTAACTACTTATGTGAAAACCATCTTCTTTCTCCAAATTCATATAAAAATGTGTGTTTCTTAATGGGTATTTATGAGGAAATAAATCACTCATCTTTTTTTTATAATTTTTTATTGAAAAAAAGATTTCCGCCTCCTCCCCGCCTCCCATTTCCCTCTCCGTCTCCCTTTTCCCCCCCCCCCCCCCCCCCCCCCCCCCCCCCCCCCCCCCCCCCCCCCCCCCCCCCCCCCCGTGGGGCCGGCCGGGGGCCCTGCCCTGTGGAAAGTCCAAAGTCCTCCCCGCTCCATCCTGGTCTAGGAAGGTGGACATCCAAACTGGCTAGGCTCCCACCAAGCCAGAACATGAAGTAGGATCAAAACCCAGTGGCATTGTCCTTGGCTTCTCAGCAGCCCTCATTGTCCGCCATATTCAGAGAGTCCGGTTTTATCCCATGGCTGTATGCTAGGACCAGTGCTCAGCAATCACTCATCTTCTAAGCATACATATTTTCTTCAGTTTCTTCCTGACTGTTAGTGGCTTACAAAAGTGTCTGCATTTAAAATTTTAGAGTTCAGTCATGTAGAAGTCTCAGCTTCATTCTCTGAATCCTCAGATAAGCTTGGTTTCAGAAAAACCTGATCTAGGAACATAACTACATTGTGTATCAGGATTTATGGGAACAGAAAGGATTATTCATAGCAGGAAGAGCACTTGATCCTCCACAGATTTCTGCTATTTGTGGTTGTGTTATTTAAAAAAATCAGACAAGATCAGGCACGTTCAGGGTAGCCTGGTTTGTTTGGATGCACACCTTCCTAGACATGGATGGAGGGGGGAGGACCTTGGACTTCCCATGGGGCAGGGAACTCTGACTGCTCTTAGGACTGGAGAGGAAGGAGGAGGGGGAGGGAAATGGGAGGTGGGGAGGAGGTGGAAAATTTTAATAAATAACTCCTCTGAAAAAGATACAGCTCAAAACACAAAGGAAAAATGGAAACTGCACCAATTTTTGGTGTCTTGAAACAGCCTTAGGACAACATAAGTCCTAGCATATTAATAAAGGCTTGTGTTTTAAACTAAAAAAAAAATAAAAAAAAATCAGAATCAAAATTGTGTTGATCATTTACAACATAGTTGTAACTGAAATATTTGTAATGTCTGCCATGAACACTGTTAAAATCTGCTTACAAACAAAATAGCACAATCAACGAAGAGCATAAGTTCAAAACTGCAGGAGCGGTTATGAACATATGAGGGTGTTGGTCTCTGGTCTCTGAGCATCATCCCCATTTCTTGAAATCTCAGAGATATTTTTTTCTGCATTCATTATCTCTAATAATCTATGATGTCTCCATTATAATGATCTATTTTTGCATCTTTACCCATAGAAGAAGTCAGATCAAATGTGAATGTTGAAAGGAATGAACAGCCACCATATCAGGTTTCTCAGTATTATCTCAGAGATCAGGCCTTAATTTCAGTTTTCCAAAACTGAACAAATAGTTTCTAAAAGATCCACAACCAAAAGACAATTAGCCACTGGTGTCACTGACCTCCAAAACAAGAGAAACATCAAACCTGGGGCACTTAAGTAGCCCACACAGTCAGAGTATACTAGACCTCACAGCCTCTAATTTATCTCAAAGTAAAAGCTTAGGACTGCCCAAAATGGAAAAGCTGTAGCTGTAATCAGTCCTGATTAGCCTTAGCCAATTAGAACATACTAATATCATTACCAAGCATATCTACAATGATATAACTGCTACAGCACCACTCCTTGACTGTGCTTAAATGGAGCCTGCAGACTGCTCTCAGGGTCTTCACTATTTTGCCTTTGTATTGGATGGCAAATCCAAAAATGTAGGAATGAAATTTCTCTTGCTGATTGCACACATGGATGATGATGCCCTTTTGTGGGACCCTAACAAATGTGTTGCCTATGGGGACCCATCAGAACATTTGTTGAGTGAGCACTCTCCTGAAAACCTGGTCAGTGAGTTTGTTTTGGACTGTGTTCTGACTTTTATTATGTTACCTTTCTGTTCCTCACGTTTATGTTTCTGGGAAGCTCAAGCTATCTAAGACAGATCTAGGCCTTGGTGCTAGTTTGGATGCATTATTGTCAGTCATGCCATATGTGTATCAAGAGATGTCTCTGATTCTCCTGCACATATAAGAGACTTTGGGCCCCCTGATTAGACTCAAATAAGCAAGTCACTACTGCCAGTCAGGGCTTATTTAACGGCAAGAGGGGCCACATGCTAAATGGGCCTCGTTTAATTGTCAGAAAGGCTGTCATCCCAGATATAATGTACAAGAACTTGATTGAATTTGGCATTGTTATTTGTTTCTGTAAACTAATCTCCTTCATTTTCCTGAAAAGGTTGAGAAAAACAAACTTTTCCATCCCTTTTGAGCATTTGATTAGATCAGTTCCAAGACTGTGAGGCCAAAGCCAACGAGATGGGACTTATTGTCCAGAAAGGAAAACTCTCCAAAGGAACATGGACAGTGAGGCATGTCAAGGGCTGCATCGCCCCCTTCCCCTGACACTCCATTTTTCTCTTGCCCCCTGATCCACAGCATGAGCTGTCTTGTCTTGGCATGAAGAAGAGTTTTGCAGCCAGGGGCAGGAGCATATGCTTTGTACAGGCAGGTGGGGATGGGGCTATGAGGATGCACACTTGTGATGAAAGGTTGTGGGGAATTGGTTGCAAGAAATTGATAAGATACAATGAAAGCTGAAGAGAGAATCTGGGGTTAATTATGGCTGCAAGCCTTAACAATCTCTTTTGCATGACAGTCAAGGACACTCTTCCCACTGTTCTCCCGCCCTTCCTTCTAAGCTAATTTCTTCACTTACTGTGACTCCTCTTATGGTTCTGTAATAAGGTCTGAGTCTTGACTGCTGGCCAGCTGCTAGCCTGACACTGCTTGGAAAAACTGTTGAATTATTTTAAAAAGCTTTGGCTTTGGAATAAAAGACAAAATACATTATGCCTTGGAAAAATTTTGCTTTCGTTTCCATATAAGAAAAAAATACATGGGTTTTGGTTATTTGGATTCAGTGAGTTATAAATACTTGTCATTATTTAGGGAAATTGATTAGGATAAAGAAAATTACTGCTAATCTCACTTGTTTTACATTGATACAGGTATTTATACGCTGATGAAAACTTAAAACTATTTTTGTTATTTGAGATTATATTTATTTCTGTTCTTATTTGAAATGTTGTATCTATGTAATGTTGTAAATTGTTGGGGCAAACAAAGGTAAAGGAACTTAATGGAAGTTTGCATGTTGTCTGGGAAGCAAAAGAGAAGTAAGGAGAATGGAAAATGAAGCAGAGAGAAAAAAGAAGTTTAAGTCTGGCTAACCAGAAGAATAAAGATAGGAAGAGCCTGACCTGAAGATGGAAAGCAATAGGTGGCCAGATGGGATGTGATCTATAATGAATTTGAAGGGAAACTATAAAATTTATTTGTTATTTAACCATGTTGGGTTTTAATATTGGTTGGTTTTCTTCATTGAAAAATAACTGGTTACAATTTACCACAGAATGTTTATGTCAGAAATTGAATCACGCTCTTTAAAGAAGAAAAGATGACTGATGTAAAAATGCAAATTAATAATTAATCATCCTATTACAATCTCTTGGGCTCCAGGATTCTATGTATTTTGCCTCCTATGAAATGACAAGATTAAAGCTCTTAGCTTTGGAAAGTTTCATTGAGAAGTCCAAACCTGTTTCTTAAAAACTGTTGACATCATATCAATTGTCTGTAAATGAATACTGTAGTCTAACTACTCCTGTAATATCTGACTATGGCTAGAAAAAATATTTACTCTAAGAAGAAGGACAAAACCTGAGAGGTCCATTTGACTAATATATACATAGGGTCAAACAATGACCTGGTTGCTGTTACAAAGCTTAGATATAGTTTTAAGATTAGGCTTAGGTTTATTTAGTTCGCATATAATATAAATAATGGTCCTCAAACCTGTCAAAGGTCTGATAAAAATGTCTATTAAATTATTTGGTCAAAATTTAGTATGGCAAACAGAGACTCCTAACTTCTAGCAATGACTCCCAAGGTCTCCAAAGAAGATATGAATTAACATGAAAATGCCACCTGGATTGTTGATAACACTGATATCACTGAACAGGCAAGATGTCACAATGTAACACTTGCAGCTAGGATACTGCCCAGATTGTGGACAAATGAGAAACTAACAAAATAAAGTTAACCATAGTGATGGTAATTCAGTGTGAGCCCAGACACAAACCCTTTTGCAGATGTGCTCAGCAGCAAAAGAGATGCTCAGAAACACAGAAAAAAAATGATGCATTGATTCTTCATATGTAAATTACCATCCGGAGAGTTCTCTGGAACTTGTAATGCTGTATGTACCAGAGAAGTGTACACATTTGAAAATGGTAGCTGTATAGAATGACTGAATTTTGTGAAACTTTAAGTGGGATAACTTTCTAAGTAGTAAGAGGAAAATCCTGAATACAAGAATAAAATATGTTAGGAACAGATATATGTTTACTTTTCAAGTGTATCTTGCATTTAGACCTCTATCTCTGTAAATTGTTGATAAACACTTCAATATGCTGAACTACTATATATTAAACTTGTGTTTTTCTTTTGAAAATGCCTTAATATTTTATTTGAAACAAAGATTTTGGGGCCTAGAAAAAAAGTGGTTGAAGCAATGCACTTCTCATGCTTGAAATGTACTTGTATGATATTAATATATTACCTTAAGTAAAATGTAAGGAAGAAGTTTATTTATAAAATTTGAGTCATTCATGAAAAAGAATTCCCTAACTTCTGATAAAAATCCATTTGTGTTATACATAATACATTAAAAGCAATTTTATAGGTCAGCTTTATGATGATCTTTCTTACATATAGATAAGATACAGAAATTTGTCACATTTTTGCCATAGTTCAAAACATAGGTTTTTTTAAGTGATTTTTGAATACTTATTAGTTTAAAATCATGGCATTAGTTACCTGTTCTTACTTTAGTAGTTTTTTTTTTTAATCCAATTAATTTTTCCTATGTTTTTATCTTTCTAATTTGTTCACTCTAAAGGATAATAAACTTTAATGACCAGTGAAACATCATTTTTTAAGGAACAAGGATTTTTTTTAGGTTTTCAAAAAGGTTTTTATTTGATGGTGAAAAGCAAATGTTTTATTTATGGTTTGAAGAACTCCAGAATTGTTCTTAGTAGATAATAATAAGACAAGTTTGCATTCCCACCAGCAATGGATCATTCATTGCTATTGAGGTCCGTCTAGCTTCTCTAACTCCCTTTGAGCCTTTAGAAGTTGATGCTTTGTCAGAATAAATTACAAGATATGCCGCTAAAACCTTGGGTAAGCCAGTTCTAATAGCTGGTGTTAGCATTGGATCCTGTCCTTGTGCCTTATTACTCTGTTCACCAGCTCCAATAATTTCTTCAATCATTTCAAGTCTTTTTATTATTGTCTTTATTATTGCCTCTTTTGAGTCCTGAATCTCCTGACCTGCATGAGTTTCTAGTAAAGATAGTATGGTTCTTGGGAGTGCCATATTCTTCCTAAATGATAGAATATGCAAAAGAATACTGAAACCTAGTAGCCAGTAAATTAAGTTATCCTCATAGTCATATAAACCTTGCATATAAGACCCATTCTATTGGTAGCCCAAACAGTTAAATTCATGTTGGAAACTAAAACTGCCATATTACCTATTATCCAGCAGGTGGTGTTGTTGCCAAGTCACGACGAAAACGGGTTCCTGCTTGAGGGTCTGCCTGCACCGAATGGTTCCTGCCAGTGGTGACCTCTGGTTTTGGAGCCTGTTCTGGAACTAGCTCTTGTAGAACTGGCTGGCCTCGAACTCACCAAAATCCTCCTGTCTCTGCCTCCCGAGTGATGGGATTAAAGGCGTGCGCCACCACCGACAGGCTAGCCTCTCTGGATATTATGGGCCTGAAGGCCGAGTATCTCGGACCCGACACTGGGGCCTAAGTCACGAACTAAACAAAAAACGGCGTACAGGGAACCATAAACCCAGAATCCAGGGGTAGAGAAGAGTAACCAGGAAGCCGTGTATGCCTCCACGTGACAGAGTCACCCTGAGGGGTTGCAGCTTCTTCAACCGGCAACCGCGTGCTCTGGTTCACACCACTTAAGAGCTGTACTTGCAAGGGAGATTTAAAAACGACTCAGAAAAGAGTAAACCATGCAGGCAGAGACTACGCGGGCCTGTGGAGTTTAAATCCATGTGGGGAGGCAGACGATAGGGTGCGTGGGGACTTGAAGTCAATCTGAGGTGTCTAAAAAAATATAAAGAACTGCAGCAAGAAAAACCAGTGCGTGATAATTTATATTAAACTGCTGGTTCCATGCACAAGGCACAGGCTTCAAGGCTGCCGCAAGGCACAGGCCACACAGAGGCCGCAAGGCACAGGCCGAGGCTAAGGAAGGGAGGGCTCAAGTCAAGCCGAACTCGGGAACTCCCGGCTGGCAGCCGAGGGGGGGGGGCGGGAAGGAGAGGTCCTAAAAGCCAAACTTTCAGGCACTAGATGAAGGCATAAGTCACGAACAATGCCACACCAGTTTGGAGTTATGATTAATAGGATGTTATTTATTTGAAAGGGAAAAAACTTACAGATCACCGTCCCAGACAACAGCCATCTGCATGACCAGGAAGGGAGTCTATTCTCCGGAGGAGCAGGGAGTGAAGAGAGAGAGCAGAGGAAGTAGCAGCTTTTTTAAAGGGAGAGAGACCACGCCCCAATGGGCTGGTATCACAGCAGCTATTGGTTGGAGGGGCGGAAGGACCTCCCGCAACAGTCACCCCATCTATACTTACTGCCTGGCTATCAGCCAATTAGAATTTTATTAAACAAGTACAAGAAAGAAATGTTTACTGGGTAAAATCATTGTCCCACAGCAATCCCACCTTATTTTTAAAGAACAAGAAATCTGAATCTTATATCCTTTGTTTTGTAACCAACATTCTAAACAAAGGAAAATACCTATAGTTCATTTTTTGGGAATGTGGTCATAGTTTTTCAGGCTACTTCCTACTAAATTGGGATGTTGTAATCTTATGGGGTCCTAAAGAAAGTTTATAATTATTAACATGTCCTGACTGGAGTATCCCGTGAAGCTTGATCATCTCATTCAGCAGTCTTGAGGCTGTTCTGGATGTAGAATTCAGACATCTGGGCCATCTGCTTCTATTGGAGATTTCTCAGGGTGTCTTCCTCGATTAAGCCTGATTGTTTCTAATCCAGGATGAATCCACAGCCTCTCATTTACTGTGAAAAGAAAAGCAAAATCTTTTCTCCAAAGTTACATACATTTTGCTTTCAATTTTGAAGTCAAGGTATTTTCACAATATTTATATTTTATTAATTCCTCAGTATTGATATTCAAATGTCTTTTAGCAACTGTTGCTTCTTCCTCAGCTGTCAAGCAATTCAAAGACAACATAACAATATGCAGTATTCAAACTCTCTGTGTATTTTTCATTTTTAGGTGGCTTTATTTTAAATTCTGTTTCTTTTATTTTTACTTTTAATTTTTGGTATTTTAAGACAAGGTTTCTCTGTGTATCTTTGGCTGTCCTGGAACTCCCTCTGTAGACCAGGCTATATTTGAACTCACAGAAATCTGCCTGCCTCTACTCTTAAGTTTTGGGATTAAAGGTGTGTGCCACCACACCCAACTACTCTTTTTTTTTCTTTTTTCTTTTAAGGACTTTATTATTTTTCCTCTCCAAATCTCCATATATTTTTAAACACCCAGCAAATAATTTAGAGGTTTTGTCTTTGAATCTTTATATCTCTCTCTCTTTTTCTAACCACATGAGTCTTTAATTTTTTTTAAGCAATATGAGTAGGATTAAAGCTGTGGCTTTGATGACTAGATCCAGCCCATGTTTTAGCTTCCTGAGATTCTAGCCTAATGGTGAAAGTACTGGCAAAAGCCACGTTTATTGTCACAACTCTATGGTGTTTCAAGGTCCCCAAAACTACCAAAAGCATGCAGTCAGCTTTTCATCAACAACATTTAAGTATATTGTGAGAGGACCTCTTAAAAAAAAGAACTGCAAGTTTATGCAGCTAATGCTGAGTCAGGAAGCCTCTCTTTTTTTGTAATTAATATATGGTTTGTTATAAGTGAGTTTCTTTTTTATTGACTTTTATTGAGCTCTACATTTTTCTCTGCTCCCCTCCCTGCCTCTCCCCTCTCTTTTCAACCTCCCTCAAGTATTTGCCTCTGTCAAGCAGAGCCACCCAAGAAAGAGCTACTATCAATAAGTCATAGTTAACTCTATTATTTTCTGTGTAAAATAACTTCCTAACCTCTCTTAGGCTTTATGTGGATTCTGTTATCCACATGGGCACCCTTCTGTTTAGACTGAGGTTTTCTGTCTTGCCAGGTACTGCCTCTTTTAAGTTCCAGAAAACCACACAGAGGTCTCCATTAGTTATAAACTGATTGGCCCATTAGTGATCCCATTGAAATCAGGAACATGACAAGGTTGTTCACTCTCACCATATCTATTTAATATAATACTTGAGATTCTAGCTAGAGCAATAAGACAACAAAAGAAGATAAGGGGATACAAATTGGAGGAAAAGATGTCAAACTCTGCCTATTTGCTGATGATATTATAGTTTACATAAGTTACACAAAAATTTCTATCAAGGATCTTTGAAAACTCATAAACACATTCGGTAATTGTTTATGACATATAAGACTGACTAAAAAAATCTGTAGCCATCCTTTAAATCTGTAGATGATAAATAGTCCAAGACCATCCCTGTAACCTTTTAATTACATGGATATTGATCATATGATGTTTTCTGAGATTATTTTTTATAAACTTACTGTCTCCTTTCTCTAAAACAACCTGTATTCTAATCATTAAAAGGGCACCAATTTCAGCATTGCTCTCTTTAAACTAATTTAGGAGACAGTCACTGGTCAACTCTTGAAACAACCCCAATAAAAATTATGCTTGCTTAAAACCTGGCTCAAATTGAGGTAGTGGCCTTTATCTCACCATTGGGATTAGCACTATCTGTTATACCCATTCAGGTCTTGCTCCTTCTTGTTAAACTTACTGTATCTCTCAAGGCAAATTCAACAAGAAAACAGTTTATACAATTATATTTCTAACAAAAGAGCTGTTTTACTATTTCTAATTGCAGATGAAAATGATAATACCTAGTCTATGAGAAAAAATTGTGTGAATTTGTTTGATATAGACTTCATTAATTTCCTGTTTTTATTCTTGAGCCTGCTGTCAAGAATAAATTATTCACAGCCAGAATTGAAAACATGGGTTCAAAATAAAGACCTTTAAGTCTTAAGATATTGGTATGGAGAAGATATGTCCCCAGTAGGAACAGGAAATAGTAAGCAACTGTGGATGTTTGGAAGGATAGCTGGAAGGGAGGATGAAAATGGAAATTTGAGGAAAATGAAAGTAAGGGAGATAATAAGAGGAAAGAGGTAGTGTGGAAACATAATACAGTAGAAGAAAGAAAATATCAACATAATCCACAACTCCTTTGATTTATAATTGTATCTTGCCTGTAAGATACTGTATGCCAAAGGTGGAAGAAATTTTTTTGGGAGTAACCAACAATATTTTATTTAATTTAGTTCCATTCAAGAAATAGACCTCCTATTCTACACTACTTGAGTAACCAGAAATCTGAGACTAGATAGTCAAGGAATATAATATAAAAGTAAATATTGTCGTTCTATAAAAAGATGATTGCAATAAAACCACTCCCAACGTTATTCTGCTGCACTCAAAGATTATTGCCTTTCTCAGCCATAATAAGAGAAGCTACCTCCTCCAACAGATGTGAACACATACAGAGGCCCACAATCAGATAATATTCTGAGATGGAGAAACCATAGACAATTAGCACCACATTATATGACTTCATGGCATCTTATCAAGGCTCAGGAAACACTGAAGAAGATATGAAAAGAGTATAAATGTCAGGGGTGGTAGAAGTGCCAAGAATAAAAGGCCCTTTAGATAAATAGTATAGTTGCACAAATAAATTCAGAGAGACTGAAGAAACATGCACAGAGCATGCATGGATATGCACAAGATGGGATCTTATATCTAAATGGGGAAGATGACGTATTCTCATTCCTAACACATAAGCTATCTCTAATAGATAACCCCTTGCAAATGAAAAAAAAAATAAATACTTCTCTATGAGGGAGTCTAACTTAGGAAACCAACTTCATTAAGAATAAGTTGTTTGACCTGCAAAAGATAGTCATCAGTTATCCAATTGAAAACCATTTTAGAGGCTCCTAGTCCCATTATATCATGTGTTTTTTGTCATTTTATTTATTTGTTTATTTATATATCTCTTATTTTAACCTAAAGTTCCTTTGCTTCTAAGTTTGCATTTGTATGGGATTTCACAGTGTGTGGAATTAGGTGGTTCTGATCTGTACCTTTTTAATGCTTTGGGATAATCCTGTACATTGTAAAAATGTGTTACTCTTCTTTTTAATAAAAAAGATGATTGACCAGTAGCTAGGCATGAAGTATAGGCTTGACGAGCAAACTAAGGATTGGGAAGAAGTATTGAGTTAATAGAAGAGGCAAACAAGATGTCTACTGTTTCTAGCTTCCAATGTTTTTGTGCCCTAATAGGGTGGAAACAATTAACATTTTTCACAAATGCATATTGGAAATTTGCATCTTTCTAAAGATACTTTATGCCTTAATGTTTCATGCAATTATTCCGCTGAAGGTGTTTCTTATACCCCAGCTTGTCAAAAAGTCTGAGAGATAACAGTATACACACCTATTGCTGTCATCTTCAGTCTCTGTTCTACCTGCACTCCATTGACAAAAAATTCTTATTCACAGTTTTCTGCTTTTTATAGATATATTCTTGTTTATATTGGTTCCATGCTTACTAAAATAGAACTCTTTGTTGCTGTTGACTATAGGGAAGCTGGAAACTTTTACCTGTTAGTTAGAGACGTATCAATGGTAGAAGCAAAGTTTGCTGTTGTTTTAATATCAAAGATTACAGATTTCATATATATGCAAAAGAAAAAGAGAATCTACAGGTTCATATCTGAGCCATTTTTAAATAATATTTTGTTACCTCTGAAGAAAATTTGGAGAACAAACCAACTGTAGAATATGGGATTACTGATATCTAGAAAAACACAACTCATTCCAAAGCACAATGTTAACACCAAAACCAAGAGATCTATTGTCTGTTCCCTAATGCCAGAGTGAGGGTCATCAGAGATGGCTGCTAGTGACCAACAACTACAACAATGAACCTGCAGGTTGGGCACACTATGGACGTCAGGAGTCTGTGAATTAATTTCTAAGTATCTCCAAGTTATGCCAAAGAAAAGAGGTAAATATATGAACAATATTTAATGAACTTGAAATAAGCCGATTTTTGAAGATTTGTACAAATGTTTCTAAAAAAATAAACACCCCACATTAGTCCAATTGATATAATCCCTGCAAACAGCATTTCTTTCTTAACAAGCCAAAGTGTCCATATTATAGTCAGTGAGAACTGAATTTTAACTAGACCAGGATAAGGGGAACTCAGCAAGACTGATGATGTGACAATTATATGGTGAACAATCAGGTATTTATACTCTTATCAAAACAATATTTATAATAGCAGTTGCTATGATTGTAGAAATGGTATTTAACAGCATATTATGATATTTGAAAGTTTGGGCATAAAATATTAATGTCTATGACCAATTGTTCTCTCAAGCTTCTATATCTTTCATGGACTTACAGGAAATATAAAGAAACAGAGATGGCCTGTAAGCTTCACTGCCTCAGGAAGTGACTTGTTTTTATCAAGAACTGAAAAGCACACAGTGCCCCAAAAACCAAGGACTCTAACCTGGAAACTTATGACAAGTGCCTCACAAGGTAATTAGTCTAGACCAACTATATGATTCCCTGAAAAATATGAGGAGTCTAGCAAAAAAAAAAGATGCTTATTTTTCCTGTCAACTGTCATTTAGCATGCAATAATTCTTTGCAGTGAGTCTGTAGTGCTAGTGAATACTGTGAATATGAATTCACTTGTCATGAGTAAATATCATGGCATTAAGCAGTATATGTATAACAATAGTGGTACAGTCTGTGGCACATCCCTTCAGTATCTCCAAGAAAACAAGAGCCAATCTCTGTGAGCACTGAAGTAGCATGACTATGTTATTGTGCAAGAGAGACCCTGAAACTTAAGAGTAAATCATGACATAGCAAATTGCAGGGGAGCTCAGGACCAGCAGGGGGCAAAATGGAGCCAATAATCAACAAGACAGAAATGAGATGAGGAGTGGAATGATCTCCCTAGCATTTGTGGGCTTCTTTATTAGTAGAACAACACCTGATACAGTTATTATATAAAATCCCTAATTTTCAAACACAATAAAATGTTTTTTGTTAAACAGTGATCTACTTTTTCATTTATACTAGTAAAATTCACTTATTTATTTTTGGTTTTTGTAAAACATAGTTTTTTAAACAATATTTTATTCTGATCACAATTTTTGTGCCTATTTTCAGATCCTTCCCACATACCTACTTCTCAATTCTACAACCATTCCTTCTCTTTATAGAAAGCAAACAAGTAGATAAAAAGAAAAGAATTTAAAGAAAACATTCCCAGGAACATATATCTTAAACCTGTTGCGAAAGAAGTATTAATTCCTTGTACATTTAAAAAGATTACAAATTCTCCTAAATTGAGAATTCTTTAACTTCCATTCACAATTATCCATTTCACTATCACCACCTAAAAATCAATATTTTTAGGAAAAGTTTTAAATGTCTCACATTGGGATTCCATTTTTAAGCTGAATGATTAAGCCTTTTCTATTAACTATATGTTCACCACAGCCCTCAGTAATGGCTATCACCTCAGATCCTTTTGACTAAACTATCTGGGCTAGGTCCTTATCTAAGAAGTACCATGCCTCATGAATATGCAAACAATGTGAATCTATGATTGTAGATACAAAGGTGTCCACCCACAACAGATTATCACGGTGTGCTCTCTGCAGTCACTGAGCACAGAAGTCCTCACCATGGAATGGACATTGGTCATCTCCTTCCTGGTGTCTGCTTCTGTATGTAAGTGGCTCTCCAGTTCCAGAAATAAATATGGTCTATACACTCTGGTAACAGTGACATTTATTCATTTTTTTCTCCACAGGTGTCCAATCCCAGGTCCTGCTACAGCAGTCTGGGGCTGAGCTTAAGAGCCCGGTGTCTGCAGTGAAGATCTCCTGCAAGGCTGCTGGCTACACTTTCACTGACTATAATATTAACTGGATGAAGCAGAGACCTGGAGAGGGCCTAGAGTGGATTGGATATATTAATCCTAGTAATGGTGGTACTGGCTATGCACAGAAGTTCCAGGGCAAGGCCACACTGACTGCAGAGAAATCCTCCAGCACAGCCTACATGGAGCTCAGCAGCCTGACATCTGAGGACTCTGCGGTTTATTACTGTGCCAGACACAGTGAGTGTTACAACCACATCCTGAGCATGTTAGAAACCCAGGAGGAGCAGGAAGCTGCCCTCGATTAAAATAACAGAGATTATTGACCTGGAGACTTCCACAGACATAATCATTCTGATTGTCCGTTTGTCACTTCACAGTCCTATAAAGAATTTATCAAGTTTTCAAAAGGACATCAGAGAATGAAGTGATGCTGGTTCTGGACCCCCTCTATGCTACAACATAAATTTACTAGATCTTTATCAGTGACCACCTCCATTGACATGGTTCTTTTTTATTTAAACAAAAAATAACAAATATGTGTGTGTGCAAAACATTTTGAGATTAATTTGAGTTAATAGTTAAACCTTGGATTAAAGTAGATTCAATATCTTGCCCTTTTATCTGATCATTTCTGTGTTATATCTATATTTTTGTTTGCTTTAGAAAGATATCTTTCAATTTAAATCCAATGCTAAGTTTTTGTTGTTTTGTTTTGCTTTGTTTGACCATAAGAAATAATAATTTATAACCATTCTCTTTATAAAGACAAACATCTATAATCCATATTTTGAGAATGTGCATGTGTTTTTTTTTTTTCTAGACTGCTTCTTGATTACTTAGGGCATTGGCATAATTGAGAAAATGTGAAAAAACAATTATGGTCATTGTCAAGTCATACTCTATGAGTCTGCACCTACTCAGTCAACAACTTTGGGGCTGATCTAGATGCAGAACTCTGAGCACTGTGAGGAAACTGCAATAGAGGCATTTTCAGTGGCTGAATCACCTTGGCCATTTGTTTCCATTCATGTCTAGTCTTCTTGGTGTGAATACATAAAAAAACTTTAGAGGTAACATAGATATCTGTACTAAGGCAAGTATAGATTGTGTTTTGAACATGTGTAAGCCAAAGATGATTTTATATTTTATGTTTGAAGAGTTAAAATATACATAATGTGTTTTGTAGTTTTTCTTGGTTATTTCATTATATCTGTAGCCAGGGTTTTCAGGGCATCTTCCTCAAACGTGAACCTTATCAACTTGGAATGAATATACAGACTTTAATTTCCTGTGGAAATAAAAGCATAAGCTATTCCACAAAGCAACACAGCTTTTGACTTAACATTTTGTTTTCAAGATATTTCTAAAGTATATAGTTTTGCATAATCAGGCAAGTTTTATATTTCAATTATTTTTACCAGCTATTTGAACCTTTATCAGCAGTCAAAAATTTGAAAAACAACACAATAACATACAGGATTCAGTATCTTTGTATTTCCCATCTTTACATGCCGTATTATATTATGTATTAATTTATTCCTTATTTAAGGACTTCAAGATTTTTAAACTTTATTTTTAATTTAATATTTTTTATTAAAATTTTCTGCCTTCTCCCCGCCTCCCTTTTCCCTCCCTCTTCCCCCACTCCCCATGCCTCACTCCCCTTTCCCTCCCTCTCCAGTCCAAAGAGCAGTCAGGGTTCCCTGCCCTGTGGAAAGTCCAAGGTCCTCACCCC
>NW_026068278.1:609210-619488 GCF_014885135.2 Alexandromys fortis | reverse complement strand
AAAAAAAAAAAAAACAGTGCCACTGTCCTTGGCTTCTCAGCAGCCCTCATTGTCCACCATATTCAGAGAGTAAGGTTTTATCCCATGCTTTTTCAGTCCTAGTCTAGCTGGCCTTGGTGAGCTCCCAATAGATCATCCCCACTGTCTCGGTGGGTGGGTGCCCTTCTAGCGGTCTTGTCTTCCTTGCTCATGTTCTCCCTCCTTCTGTTCCTCATTTGGACCATGGGAGCTCAGTCCATTGCTCCAGTGTGGGTCTCTGTCTCTATCTCCATCCATTGCCAGGTGAAGGTTCTATGATGAAATGCAAGATATTCATTAGTGGACAGAACTTGGAAACAACCTAGATGCCCTTCCATGGAAGAATGGATGAAGAAAGTGTGGAATATATACATATTACAGTACTACTCAACGGGAAAAAAAAAACAATGACTTCTTTAATTTTGCATGCAAATGGATGGAAATAGAAAACACTATCCTGAGTGAGGTAACCCAGACCCAAAAAGATGAACATGGGATGTACTCACTCATAACTGGTTTTTAGCCAAAAATATAGGACATTGAGCCTAGAATTCGCGATCTTAGAGAAGCTAAAGAAGAAGGTGAACCCAAAGAAAAACATATAGTTATCCTCCTGGATATTGGAAGTAGACAAGATTACTGGGCAAAAAATGGGAACTGGGGGGTGGGGTGGGATGGGGGAAAGGGGAAATAGGGAGAGACAAGTGAGAAGTGGAGGATGGGGAGAGCTTGGGGGAATGGGATGTTTGGGATAAATGAAGGGTGGATATGGGAGCAGGGAGGTATATTTCTTAAATAAGGGAGCCATCTTAGGGTTGGCAAGAGCCTTGACTCTAGAGGGGTTCCCAGGGGTCCAGAGAGATGTCCCCAACTACGTCCTTGGGTAGCTGAGGAGAGAGAGCCTGAAGTGGCCATACTAATGAATATTTTAAACTATTTTTAAACATAATTATATGTTCCTTTTCTTTTCTCTACCAAGGCTATGTATATTTTCAAATACAGTGTAACCTGTTTAGATTTTTTTCCCTATCTGGATCTGTTTTACTTAGCACATTTTGCTTTGTGATTCCATGAGATGAACCTTAAATTGTTATGTCAGCCTCCAGCATGCTCAGCTTAATGAATGCTGCCAGTACATGGAAGTTGACTGCTGACTCCATCCCACAAAATTTTGTCAGGAGACACACATCACTACTGCAGCTGGCATGACAGACAAGAGACTAGGAAACTTCTCTTCTCTCTGTTTTGTTGTTGTTTAGAATTTTCTAAATTGCTTGTTATTGAACTCTACATTCTTCTCTGCTCCCCTCCCAGCCTCTCCCCTCTTGCTTCAACATGACTCCAAGGTCCCCCATGCCCCCAATTTACTCAGGACATCTTATCTTTTTCTACTTCCCATATAGATTAGATCTATGTAAGTCTTTCTTAGTATCCTCATTGATATTTTATGACATCTGTGACTATTCTGAAGTGCTGAAATTTTGCTGATTTTTTTCTCGGCTTCATTATCATTTGTATATGAAGGACTACTTTTTTTTTTGAGTTGGTTTTGTACTGTTCCACATTACTGAAGGTATCCATCAGCTGTAGGAGTTCGCTGGTAGGGTTTTTGAGTACACTTATATATACTATTATACTATCTGCAAATGATGAAAATTTCACTTCTACCTTTCCAATGAGAATCCCCTGATCTCCTTTTTTTTAATCATATTGCTCTAATCAGAACTTCAAGAACTGTGTTGAAGGGATACATAGAGAAAGTGCAGCCTTGTCTTTTTTTCCTAATTTTAGTGAAATCACTTTGAGTTTCTCTCCACTTAATTTGATGTTGGCTGTCAGATTGTTGTATATCGCTTTTATTGTGTTTAGATATGTTTCTTTTGTTTCTGATCTCTCCAAGACCTTTATCATGAGGAGGTGTTGGATTTTGCTGAATGGTTTTTAAACACTAATAAATGATCATATTTTTCCCACGGTTTATTTATATGGGTGGATTACATTGCTAGATCTTCATATGTTGAACCATCTCTACAACTATGGGATGAATCAAACTTGATCATGGAGGAAGATATATTTTGATGTGATTTTGGTCTAGAACTTTCAGGTGTGCTTTTAAGTCACTGGTCTGAGTTTTATCTACATTCTTTCTATGATTCTATTCTAATCCCAGTATCTTGCACTACAGTCTTTAGCCTTTGCAGAACAAGAACCTCTACTTATACAGCATCACCTTTCTCAGTTCATTTTTTTTCATGTTTATTCTAAATAGCCTTTAATATTGAATAAATATTATAGTTATTGCAGCCAGCACAGCCTGGATACCAAGACAGGCAGGGGGGTGCTGGGATTGAGACACGGAGGCTTCTTTTCAGGTGGAAGAACAACAACCTTTATTTTGCCCAGCAACCTTTTATACCTCTACTCTTTCTGTGGAGACCCACCGGCCAGAAGAATACAAACATCCTTGTCAATTACAGACCACGAGGAAGTTCTGCTGTCAGTCAGGGGAGTGAGGGCAGCTGGATCACAACAGCTTTGATGTCAGTGACAAATGTCTTTAGCTCAGAACAATTATAACTCCTCATGTTTGAGTAGCACAGATCCCATCCCTTTTAAATATATGAATGTCACGTGCTTAATGTGTATACAATCATGTGGGGAATACATTGTGGCATGCATGAGGTTATGCAAAGTTATGTTGAATTTGAAATGCTGTCTAAAGTATCAGTGTCTTTATAAAGCATACTCTTATATACTCCAACTGTATAGTAGAGACTGACCAGAGTGCAGACAAACACTGAATTTCAAGTCTCTAAATTGAAGGGACTCTCTAAGGTAGTGGGAAGGCATCATTCAAGTACCTGTAAGAATGTGGTTCAAAGAAATGTCTGATACCTGCTTGAGAAGAAATTTTGAAGTGGGGAGTAACTGCAGATTGCATGTGGAAGAGATATTCTGAGAGGGTCTTGAACAATTGAATCGTTGAAAAGATAATTCTTTGACAAGATGTGCTACTGAGTAATTATTTTTTTTTCCAAATCATAGCTTGTACCTTCCCTCTGGCCAAGATAGAAAAAATATTTTATTCCTCTTTGATACTAAGTCTTTAAGAGCTAACATGGCAAATTAGCATCCATAGGTGCTTTCTAAATCACAGTATTGCCTAAAAGTATATGTGATCTACTCACTATTAGAGATTCAAAGAAGAAATAATAAATTTAATTTTCTTGTGTGTTTTTAAGCAATAAGGTAAATTTATTAGTTAATATTTGATTTATCTTCTTTTTATTCTTTCATTTAATAAAATCTAGTTATCAGTAGCACTATCTTATATTAAATAATGTATTTTTTATTTAATTTTCCAAGTCTTCCCATTCCCCTCCCCCTCCCTCTCCAGTCCAAAGAGCAGTCAGGGTTCCCTGCCCTGTGGGAAGTCCAAGGTCCTCCCCCCTCCATCCAGGTCTAGAGAGGTAAACATCCAAACAGACTAGGCTCCCACAAAGCCAGTACATGCTGTAGGATCAAAACCTTGATCCTTGGCTTCTCAGTCAGCCCTCATGTGCTATAGTTATTGCAGCCAGCACAGCCTGGATACCAAGACATTCAGAGAGTCTGGTTTGATCACATGCTCCATCAGTCCCAGTCCAGCTGTCCTTGGTGAGCTCCCATTAGATCAGCCCCACCACCTCAGTGGGTGGGCACACCACTCAAGGTTCTGACTTCCTTGCTCATGTTTTCCATCCTTCTACTCCTCATTTGGACCTTGGGTGCTCAGTCTAGTGCTCCAATGTGGGTCTCTGTCTCTTGTTTCATCCATCGCCAGATGAAGTTTCTATGGTGATATGCAAGATATTCATCAGTGTGGCTATAGGATAGGTCCAGTTCAGGCACCCTCTCCTCAGCTGCCCAAGGAACAAGCTGGGGACATCTCCTTGGACACCTGGGGACCCCTCTAGAGTCAAGTCTCTTGCCAACCGTAAAATGGTTCCCTTAATTAAGATATATACTTCACTGCTCCTACATCCACCCTTCCTCCATCCCAACCATCCCATTCCCCCAAGCTTCACCCATCCTCTCCTCACTTCTCTCCCCATCCTCCTTTACCCCCACCTCACCCCCACCCTCAGTCTCTCAATTTTTGCCTAGCAATCTTGTCTACTTCCAATATCCAGAAGGATAACTATATGTTTTTCTTTGGGTTCACCTTCTTATTTAGCTTCTCTAGGATCGTGTTTTCTATTTCCATCCATTTGCATACAAATAATGGATTTTTTGTAGAACATGAGAAATAATATTTCATCATGACTTGCAATCTATGTGAAATTAAGAGACTTCTTGAAGTATTCAAGGGAACTTAAGATCTTGACAATACCAGCCTCTACGGGTCAAATCTCAAATATTCTTCAAATCTCTAGGGAAAAAAATAATCTAATCAAGGGAAATAGTCTTATAATCTACTTACTGGAAGACAGGGCAAAATTTTCTGCTCACACAGGGCTAAGGTACCTGGAAAAAGGACAAGTGTGTTCTAGAAAATAATAATACTGCCTGCTTTTTGGTTTTATTTACATATATAAACATGAATCTAATGTAGTCACTTGGTATTTATTTACCTATCAAAGTGCTTCTTCTTGAAGAAAATTTATTTTCTCATTCTCAACAGATATAGAAAACCTGTAGTTCTTCCTTTAGAAGTGGGAACACTAGTGATTTCCTATTATGCCTTGGAAATCTACTTTAGACATAAATATTGTGAGGATTTTATGGGTTCAGATCCCTTCTCATGTGTAGAAAATATGATCTCATACCAAAATCCTGGTCCTGAAGATATTACAATCTTTCTATCCCATCTTCATGGCATTTCCTGAGACTTATGTGTAGGGTTTTAATTGAGGGTGTATCCACTTTACTTGGGCATCACAGCATCATTTTTTTTTGTAAATTTTTATGTTTCCACCTGTAACTAAAAAGCAAAAAGTTTGTTAATGAAGGTGTTAGAACTTTTATTTGAGGTTATAAGTATGATGCTTGAGAATGCAGGAGAAAAACAAATACTATTCTGCTATAGAAGGCATGGGAAAGAAAAACTCTGAAAAAATCAAGCCTGCATGTGAGCACTAAGAAGCAAGAACTTTGAAGAAAAAAGGCCTACCAGATAAATAAGAATAATTTCTAAACAACAGTACAGAGAAACATGAACATAGTGAAGATTGTCTAAGATGGGGGAAATTGCAAAAGTGATATGATGGCATGTAGGATACGGTCTCAGGAAGCAAGTACACTGTGGAAGAGGAAGAAGCTGGACTAGCTGGTGGTAAAACTCAGGGAAGTCTCTAAGGCCCCAAGTGGATCGTTGAGTGTGGATGAGTAGACTTAGCTGATGGTGTGAAAAGGGCTAACATTTGAGGTACCAGGGAGTAGAAGGATGTGGCAAGGAATAAAATAAACCACCTTGGGGTTTTTGAGAGATCACCAAAGGTCTTGGAATAGCACTGTGATAGGGAAAGAACAGGTCTCTGTGGTTGGTGTGAATCATTAGACATTGAGGAACTAAATAAAAAACAGATATATTCAAGATATGATTTTTATGATTGTTCAAAAGTAATCAATAGTAGTTCTTTCATTTTAGGGGGTAATCATTTTCAGAGATTTTAGCATGATATACTTACTATACCACTGATTATAATTCACTCAAAGGCAGTTAAGTAGTTTACAAATATATTTATTCATTAATAATGAAGTAAGACTGATAACTGATATTAAAATACAAAGCTGTAAACTCATAGCAAGCAACTATTCTTTTTTGTTACTTTCTTCTTTTTTTCCTAGATCCACCATTTGATATAGACAATTATCAACCCAATCCTATGTTTCTCCTGACCCAATGGCTTGCCTATTATGCAGGGGTATGGAAAACATCCTCTTCCAAATAAGCTATGTCCCTAAGACAATAAGTGATAATTTGATCGTACAAATGCTAGTTCAGTGCTTATTTCAGACATATGTACCACAACTGTGTCCTCTAAGTTGGATATCACTCTGTTCCTCATATAGCATAAAGATATGCAAATAATTTTCTCTTCTGTGCATGAAAACAACCCATGACCCTACAGTTCTGACAGAGGCAAACAGGTCTACACTCAGAAATCCTCCCATTTTGTGGTCAGCCCTGAACACACAACATCTAAGATGGACTTGAGGCTAAGCTGGATTTTCCTTTTTGCTCTTTTCAAAGGTAATGCATAGATTAAGAGAGATGCTAAGTATTTTGGCAAATATAAGCGAGAGTGACAATAGACATATTATAGTGTTCTGACAAGATTCTCTGTGTTTGCAGGTGTCCAGTGTGATGTGCAGCTGGTGGAGACTGGGGGAGGCTTGGTAAAGCCTGGAGGGTCCCTAAAACTCTCCTGTGCAGCCTCCGGATTTACATTCAGTAACTACTGGATGCACTGGTTCCACCAGGCACCAGGGAAGAGCCCAGAGTGGGTTGGAGTGATTAAACACAAACCTGATAATTATGCAACACAGTATGCAGAGTCTGTGAAAGGCAGATTCACCATCTCAAGAGATGATTCCAAAAGCATCCTGTACCTGCAAATGAATAGCTTAAGAGTTGAAGACACTGCCATTTATTACTGTTCTAAAAACACATTGAGACGATTTCTGTGTGAACCCTGACACAAACCTCCCTGCAGCAGTGCCCAGAACCAGCAGGGGGCACAGAGACCACATGAGACAGTGCAACAACAGGTACAGACAAAATTAAGTTATCCTTTATATGGCCCCTCTTGATTTCACACAATGCTTTCTAAATTTATGTTCTGTGAAATCTGTGATAACAAAGTTTTTTTTTTTTTTCTGGCACAATGTAAATTATATACACCAAACATTTTAACATAAATTACTTGTAAAAAAGTCACCTTTGATAACAGAAGTGACTATGGTGAGGACACTAGGATCAAATTCTAAGGAAGGTGAACAGTTTGGGGGAAGTTTTTCCCTTCTGAGATTCAATGACTCAGTGGTATTATGATTAGGACAATGTTGGGATCATTGTAACCACAAGGAAGGAGACACAACACTAAGGGACCCACATACCATCACATGTCTCAAATCTTCTATTTTCCCTGAAATCTGTACACACCAGGCACAAATACATTCTGTGTTTTTATTTTCACTTGATTCATTTACTTAAACTTGAAGTTTCATCATCATATCATCCATTATTTTTTATGTCATTTCTTGGCTTTGTTCTAAACAGAACGAGATACTTACTTGGAGTTCAGCTGAGGACTAGGCTATATAAAATTCTGTGGTATTTGGAGAGGATTGATAATGAATGAAAAAAAGAAAGGAAAATTAAAGAAACATGAATGGTAGCAAGTATGGTGGAGGAGAAAATTTATTATAGATATGTGGTAGAGCATAACCAGAGACAAGGTGTCTGGGTGAGTCCAGAGTGAATATTACCATTCCAAAAATGCAAATTGTGAGGGAACACTGGAAGCTATTTGATGGAGCAATTAGCATTTGATTTTCAGTATGATACACAAATAAACAAGGGAGAAAAAGTAAAATAGGACACTTAGGAAATTCTTTATGTGGATGAATATTTAAACTTTTAGGCCCATGTACCTGGTAATAAGGGAGGTAAAAACCCAAGCAATGTGCAATGTACCATGAGCAATGTGAGGAGTGGATGGAGGGATAAGTTACAGGAGAAAGGGAACCAAGTAAATCAGTCAAGAGGCCTCTATAAATTACTTGTAAAAAAAATCACCTTTGATAACAGAAGTGACTATGGTGAGGACACTAGGATCAAATTCTAAGGAAGGTGAACAGTTTGGGGGACGATTTTCCCTTCTGAGATTCTATGACTCAGTGGTATTATGATTAGGACAATGTTGGGATCATTGTAACCACAAAGAAGCAAAAGGGGAGATGAAAAGCTCATGTGATGAAAATAGTTGGATTATACACAGAAGAGCAGCTGGGAGAGGGAATGAGAACCCCAAGGCTGCAATATGTATGGTAGGTGAAATGAAATGCCTGCCACAAGTATCCTGTAAAAGGTAGGAACTGAAGGATGCAGGCAGAATCTTATGGATAAACTCTGCTTTGTATTTTAAATATGCACTTCAGCCACTTTTCTCAGGTTTGAAAGCTAGGATTCCAGCCTTATTTTAATAATATATAAATGTTAAGAAGCAATGTGCAACCGTGTCTATGATTACCTCCTGATGACACTGACCTCATTCATGTTGGGTGGGGACAAAGGAAACTGGAATGCTGGTTTAGGCCAGAAACAGGAGGATGTTCATTACCTGACAAGGTTTTGAGAAAAATTCTAGGAATAGGGACAAGTGGACTTCACTTGGAACAATTTATAAGGCAGGACTACTTGGGTGAGCAAATTCAAACTGGTCCAAAAATGCAAATTGTGAGGGAACACTGGAAGCTATTTGATGGAGCAATTAGCATTTGATTTTCAGTATGATACAACAAATAAACTAAGGAAAAAAAGTAAAATAGGACACTTAGGAAATTCTTTATGTGGATGAATATTTAAACTTTTAGGCCCATGTACCTGGTAATGAGGGAGGTAAAAACCCAAGAACAGGGGAGGCAGAGAATGAGAGAAAATGTGTGAGGAAGAGATAGATCCCAATCTGAAGACTAGGGCAAATAATCAATTGTGAAACAGATTGTTTATTTCAGTAGTTATCTGGAGTCCTTTTGGCTTGTAAGAGGTGAACCCAAGTTAATACACTGAGGCATATAAGCATTTTTTTTTTTATAAAATCAGACTAAGATTGAGATAAGTTAGCTATGCTTCTTTTAATATAATTGGCCCCATAATCTTATAGGACATTATAAGGAAATGTGACTTTTTGAGTTGGTATGTCATTTTGGGAGAAATTGTGTCACTTTGGGGTCAGGCTTCCAGGTTTCCTATATTGAGAATTCTACTCTATGTCTCAGACAAATTCCTGATTCATTCAAGAGGTAGGACTCCTGGCCACTACACCTTATCTGCCTACATACCAAGATAATGGACATTATGATAATGGACTGAACCACTAAATCTGTAAATGAGTTACCTTAATTAAACATTATATAAGTTAAAATTACGGAGTCATCAGAACTCCCTCTTATATAATAGCAACCTGCAGATCATTCTGTAAATCTGCCATTATTCTAAAAGTTGCAAGAGCCTGTAGAAAGAATAACTGCGCAAACATCATCAGTACAGTTTTCAGGAAGTTGGATCCCATTATAGTGTGGTTCATGATGCAGCTGTTTCTGGGACTCTTCTATTCTTGTAAAAATGTGCAATAAAGTGATTGTTTCAAAACCCAGAGTGGGATGTAAATGCTATGATATTGGTTTATTTTATTTCCTTTTTTTTAAAGTGTTTATTTTTCATTTTTTGAACATATTCTTTCTCATTTTACATACCAATCCCAGTATCTGCTCTGTCCACTTCTTCCACTCCCAACAATTTCTACCGACCCTTCCCCCAATAACGCCTCAGAAAGGAAGGGGCTTCAATTGTGGAGTCAACAAAGTCTGGCACATCACTTTGAGGCAGGACCAAGACCTTCCTCCCATATCAAAGTTGAGTAATGTATCCCACCAAAGACAATGGGCTCCACAATGTCACTTCAAGCACTAGGGTTAGATCCTGGTCTCACTGCAAGTGGTCCCACAGACTTCCCAAACCATAAAACTATCACCCATTTAAGAGGGTCTAGTTTGGGCCTATGCACGTTTCTAGCTGTCAGACTGGTTTAAGTGAACTTAAACCAGTTCAGCTGCTTCTGGTGGTACCCGGTCATGGTATTACCCCTTTGCTCAGATTATTGCTCCTTCATCTCTTGGTTTGGACTCTTGGAGTTTGGTTCACTGTTAGCTGTGGATCACTGTATCTATTTTCATCAGTTCCCGGATGATGTTCCGATAGTGAAAGTTAAGGTAGACATCAATCGGATTACAGGGAAAGGCCACCTCAGGTACCCTCTCCAGCATAGCTTAGGGTCATACTTCTGGATTCAAGAGAATTTCCCTATGCCCTCTTTGTTGCTACTTCCATAATTGCTCCCATAATAAAAATTCATCTTTTTTTCTGCCCTGTCTCTTTTTTTTAATATAATTTTTTTTAATGAAAAAAAAAAAGATTTCCGCCTCCTCCCCGCCTCCCATTTCCCTCCCTGTCTCCCTTTTCCCCCCTCCTCCCTCTCCTCTCCCCCTCCCCCC
>NW_026068278.1:602108-603981 GCF_014885135.2 Alexandromys fortis | reverse complement strand
TTGGGTGAGCAAATTCAAACTGGTCCAAAAATGCAAATTGTGAGGGAACACTGGAAGCTATTTGATGGAGCAATTAGCATTTGATTTTCAGTATGATACAACAAATAAACTAAGGAAAAAAAGTAAAATAGGACACTTAGGAAATTCTTTATGTGGATGAATATTTAAACTTTTAGGCCCATGTACCTGGTAATGAGGGAGGTAAAAACCCAAGAACAGGGGAGGCAGAGAATGAGAGAAAATGTGTGAGGAAGAGATAGATCCCAATCTGAAGACTAGGGCAAATAATCAATTGTGAAACAGATTGTTTATTTCAGTAGTTATCTGGAGTCCTTTTGGCTTGTAAGAGGTGAACCCAAGTTAATACACTGAGGCATATAAGCATTTTTTTTTTTATAAAATCAGACTAAGATTGAGATAAGTTAGCTATGCTTCTTTTAATATAATTGGCCCCATAATCTTATAGGACATTATAAGGAAATGTGACTTTTTGAGTTGGTATGTCATTTTGGGAGAAATTGTGTCACTTTGGGGTCAGGCTTCCAGGTTTCCTATATTGAGAATTCTACTCTATGTCTCAGACAAATTCCTGATTCATTCAAGAGGTAGGACTCCTGGCCACTACACCTTATCTGCCTACATACCAAGATAATGGACATTATGATAATGGACTGAACCACTAAATCTGTAAATGAGTTACCTTAATTAAACATAATATAAGTTAAAATTGGGGAGTCATCAGAACTCCCTCTTATATAATAGCAACCTGCAGATCATTCTGTAAATCTGCCATTATTCTAAAAGTTGCAAGAGCCTGTAGAAAGAATAACTGCGCAAACATCATCAGTACAGTTTTCAGGAAGTTGGATCCCATTATAGTGTGGTTCATGATGCAGCTGTTTCTGGGACTCTTCTATTCTTGTAAAAATGTGCAATAAAGTGATTGTTTCAAAACCCAGAGTGGGATGTAAATGCTATGATATTGGTTTATTTTATTTCCTTTTTTTTAAAGTGTTTATTTTTCATTTTTTGAACATATTCTTTCTCATTTTACATACCAATCCCAGTATCTGCTCTGTCCACTTCTTCCACTCCCAACAATTTCTACCGACCCTTCCCCCAATAACGCCTCAGAAAGGAAGGGGCTTCAATTGTGGAGTCAACAAAGTCTGGCACATCACTTTGAGGCAGGACCAAGACCTTCCTCCCATATCAAAGTTGAGTAATGTATCCCACCAAAGACAATGGGCTCCACAATGTCACTTCAAGCACTAGGGTTAGATCCTGGTCTCACTGCAAGTGGTCCCACAGACTTCCCAAACCATAAAACTATCACCCATTTAAGAGGGTCTAGTTTGGGCCTATGCACGTTTCTAGCTGTCAGACTGGTTTAAGTGAACTTAAACCAGTTCAGCTGCTTCTGGTGGTACCCGGTCATGGTATTACCCCTTTGCTCAGATTATTGCTCCTTCATCTCTTGGTTTGGACTCTTGGAGTTTGGTTCACTGTTAGCTGTGGATCACTGTATCTATTTTCATCAGTTCCCGGATGATGTTCCGATAGTGAAAGTTAAGGTAGACATCAATCGGATTACAGGGAAAGGCCACCTCAGGTACCCTCTCCAGCATAGCTTAGGGTCATACTTCTGGATTCAAGAGAATTTCCCTATGCCCTCTTTGTTGCTACTTCCATAATTGCTCCCATAATAAAAATTCATCTTTTTTTCTGCCCTGTCTCTTTTTTTTAATATAATTTTTTTTAATGAAAAAAAAAAAGATTTCCGCCTCCTCCCCGCCTCCCATTTCCCTCCCTGTCTCCCTTTTCCCCCCTCCTCCCTCTCCTCTCCCCCTCCCCCCACTCCTCTCCCCCTCCC
>NW_026068278.1:567963-595603 GCF_014885135.2 Alexandromys fortis | reverse complement strand
TTTGGTTTTTTTTTTTTTTTTTTTTTTTTTTTTTTTTTTTTTTTTTTTTTAGTTTCATCCATTTGTCATCAAAGTTCAAGATGTCATTGTATTTTACGTCTTAGTGGTACTTCATTCTGTAAATGTACAATACTATTTTTTATCAAATTGTCAGTTCTGATGGATCTATGTTGTTTCCACATTTTGACTATTACTAATAATGCTGATATGAACATAGTTTAGCAAATGTCCTTTTATTATGGGTCTGTTTCCTTTGAATATATGACAAAGAGTTCTAGTGCTGAACCTTGAGGTAAAATGATTCCCAATTTTCTGAGAAACAATTGTACTGATTTGGAAACTGGCTTTTTAAGTTTGTACTCACACCAGCAATGAATGAGTTTTCCCCTTACACTGCATCCTAAAGAGCAAAATGTATCATCAGTGTTTTTTATCTTAGCCATTGTTACAAGTGTAAGATGGTATTTAAGAGTCATTTTGATTTGCATTTTCCTAATGGCTAAGGATTTTTTTAATGTTTTTATATTATTTTTTTTAAAAAAGAAAGCAAAATATTTTTAATCATTTTACATACTAACCTCAGTTCCCACTCTCTCTCCTCCTCCCTTCTCCTCCTCCTACCTCAACCCAAAACCCCTATTCACTCCTCAGAGAGGGTAAGGCACAATGCTTTGGCAAATGTCCTAGGTCCACCCCACTGTTTCTAGGTTGAGCAAAGTATTCACCCAAAGTAAATAGGTTCTAGAAAAAAGAGTTCAAGCAGTAGGGAGGAATACTGTTGCCACTGATAGTGGCCCCTCAGTCTTCCTCAGTCATATAGCTGTCACCCAAATTGAGAGGGACTGGTTAAGACCTATGTTGTTTTCTTCCCTGTCTTCCTGGAGTCAGTGAGCTCCCACTAGCTCAAGTATACTACTTCAGTGTTGTTTTGAACCACATTTCACTGATGACTAAGGATGCTGTACATTTCCTTCAGGGTCTTTTTGTTCTCTGAGGGTCTTCTGTTGAGAATTCTGTACTTAATTCTATACCCCATTTATAATTGTGTTATTTGAAATTTTGATGTCTAATTTCTTGAGTCCTTTATATATTTTGGAGTCCTCTGTCTGATGTGGGTTTAGTAAAGATATTTTTTCAATTCAGTCAGCTGCCTTTTTGTCTTATTGGCACTGCCCTTTGCTTAACAGAATCTTCTCAGTTTCAGGAGGTTCCATTTATTTATTGTTTCTCTCAATGTCTGTGCTACTGTTATATTATGAAGTGGTCTCCTGTACCCATGTATTAAGTCTATTTTCTACATCCTCTTCTATCAGGTTCAGTGTGGTCAGAATTATAATGAGCTCTTTAATCCACTAGGACCTGAGTTTTGTGCATGGGTAAAGATATGAATCTATTTTCAATGTTGTACTTGTTGAAGTCCAGTAATGCCAGCACCATTTGTTGATGAGCCTTTCTATTTTATCTAATTTTATCCATTTATTTTTAATTTAAATAGTTTTGCCTAATATTATGGGCAAATGAATGGGAACTACAGAGGCAAGTATAGCCAACAGAATACAAGAGATGGAAGAGAGATTTTCAGGTGTTGAAGATACTATGAAAGAAATAGATTCATTGGTCAAAGAAAACATCTAATTCAACAAATTCTTAACAGAAAATATCCAGGAGATTTGGGAGGCCATGAAAAGAACAAAACTAAGAATATTGAGGATAGAAGAAAGAGAAGATCTCCATCTCATGGGCACAGAGAATATATTCATAGAAGAAAAATGTTCCCAAACAAAAACTTAGAAGTAAACATTTCCAACTTAAAGATGGATATCCCTATGAAAGTACAAGATGCTTACAGGACACCAAACATACTGGATCAGAAAAATAAGGTCTACTCACCACATAATAATCAAAACACAAAACATACAGAATAAAGAACGAATATTAAGAGCTGCAAAAGAAAACCTAAAGAAAAAAATATAAGGGTAGACCTACAAGAATTACACCTGATTTCTCAATGGAAAATATGAAAGTCAGAAGTTCCTGGCCAGAAGTGCTACAGACAAAAATTAAAAGACCACAGATGCAAGCCCAGACTACTATATGCAGTAATGCTTTCAGTCAGAGTTGATAGAGGACATAGGATATTCCATGACAAAACCAGATCTAAGCAACACCTATCCAGAAATTTAGCCCTACCAAAAGTACTATGAAAAAATACTCAGTCCCCAAAAAGACAGGCAACAGATAACCTCACACCAAAAAAAAAAAAAAAAAAAAAAAAAAAAAAAAAAAAAAAAAACTAACTGAGGGAAACACACAACTACCCCTGAAAAATTACAGGAATTAACAACCACTGGTCATTAATATCTCCTAATATCAATGGATTCAATGCACCTATAAAAAGACACATGCTAAGATATTAGATGTGTAAATGGATCTAATATTCTGCTGTATACAAGAAACATACCTCAAACTCAAAGACAGACATTACCTTTATAGGAAAGTGTTAAAAGATTTTACAATCAAATGGACCTAACAGACAAGTTGGAGTAGTTACCCTAATATGTAAGAAAATAGATTTCAAGCTAAAATCAATCAGAAGAGATAGAAAAGGATAATTTAAACTGATAACAGAAACAATCAATCAAGAGGAAGTCTCAATACTAAACATCTATGCCCCAAATTCAGGATCATCCATATATGTAAAAGAAAAACTATTGAAGCTTAAATCACACATCAAAACTCACACACTAATAGTAGGAGACATTAACACATCACTCTTCTGAGTCAACCAGCCAGAAATCTAACAAAGAAATAAGAGAACTAACAGAGGTCATGACTCAAATGGAATTAACAGACATCTACAGAAAATTTCACCCAAACACAAAAGAATATATCTTCTTCTCAGCATCTCATGGAACCATCTCTATAACTGACCACTTACTCTCAATAACAAAGCAAACCTTTACAGATATAAAAAAAATGGAGTAACCCCCTCCATTTTGGGACTGAATAGTGTTCTCCTACTACAAGGAGTAGAAGACAGGAAATAATCAAATTGAGGCCTGAAATCAGTAAAAACAGAAACAAAGAAAACAGTACAAAGAATCAATGAAACAATTATCTGGTTCTTTGAGAAAATAAACACATAGCAAAATCATTATCCAAACTAATAAAAAGTAATAGAGAGAATATCCAAATTAACAAAATTATAAATGAAAAGGTATACATAACAATGGACAATTAGGAAATCCAGAGACTCATTAGGTCACACTACAAAAGCCTGTACTCCACCAAATTCTAAAATATAAAAGAAATGAATAATTTCTTAGGTATGTAGTATATACCTAATTTAAGACAAGATCAGGTGAACAATATAAATAGATCTTTAAACAGCAAGATGTCATAAAAAGCATCCTGACAAATATGTTGCAATGCAGAATTCTACCAGAAATTACAAGAAGAGCTAATAACTATACTCATCAAAGTGTCCCATGCTACAGAAACATATGGAATACTGCCAAATCCTTTTTATGTAGCTACTGTTACACTGATAACAAAACCATAAAAATCTCACTAAGAAAGAGAATCATAGTCCAGTCTCATTCACAGAAGCTCAAGAAAATATTGGCAAGTCGAATCCAAGAACACATCAAAATTATCATCCATCATAATAAAATCTGCCTTATCCCAGAGATGCAGAAATGATTCAACATATAAGATCCTATTAATATAATACATATATATATATATATATATTGAAAGAAAAAACATTTGAGAATCTCATTAGATGCTGAAAAAATTGACAAAATACAACACACTTCGTAATAAAAGTCTTGGAGAGATCAGAGATACAAGGAACATATCTAAATGTAATAAAAACAATAGAGAGCAAGCTTAATGCCAACATCAAATTAAATGGAGAGAAACTCAAAGCAACTGCACTAATATTGGGGTCTTTGATTCAATAGAGGAAGAAGGCAAAACTGTTTATTTTCACTACATCTCTTCAACATAGTTCTTGAAGTTCTTGCTAGAGCAAAAAGACATCTAGGGGATTCAAACTTTTATTATTTGCAGATAATATAATAGTATACATAGGTGACACCAAAAATTCTACGAGGGAACTTATATAGCTGATAAATATATTTAGTAATGTGAACCTATACAAGATCAACTTTAAAAATATCAGTAACAATTCAAGATGCACATGTTAAAGATGCTAAGTAAGAAATCAGAGAAACCTAATATTTCGCTACAGCCACAAATAGCAAAATATCTTGGGGTAACACTTACCAAAGAAGTAAAACTTCTGTTTGAATAGAACATTAAGTCTTTGATGAAAAAATTGAAGAAGACACAAGAAAATGGAAATATACTTTATGTTAGGTAGGATCAACATATTAAAAATGACAATCCTACCATAAGCAGTCTACAGATTCAATACAATCCCCATCAAAATTTCAACACAATTCTTCAAAGACATTGAAAGAACAACAACCTACTTTATATGAAAAAAAAATAAAACACAGGATAGCCTAAACAATCATGCACAATAAAGAAACTTCCAGAGGCATCACCATCCCTGATATCGAGCTCTATTATAGAGCTACAGTAATGAAAACAGTGTTTTATTGATACAAAAACAGAGAAGTTAACCAATGGAATTGAATCAAATCTCAGACACTAAGCAATACACCTATGAAGACCTGATTTTTTTTTTTTTTGAGAAAGAAGATAAAACTATACAATGGAGGGAAGAATGCATTTTAACCAATAGTGCTGGCATAACTATCAAAATGCAGAGAAATGAAAATAGATCTATATCTATCCACACACACACAACTCAAATCCAGATACATTAACTACTTCAATAAAAATCACAGTACACTGAACATGATAGATGGCTAAGAATGTTGATCAATTCCTTAAGTGCTTTTTTGGCCATTTGAGAGTCATCTGTTAAAAATTAGATCTATATTTCAATTTTAAAAAGATTATTTGGAACCAAGAAGCAGAGATCTGGCACGCAGGCCCCAAGCGGCAGAGACCCAGGGAATTTTCATGTGTAATTTATTGTTTCTTTATAACATTGGGATTCAGTCTTTTGTTAGATGTACAGTTGAATTACCTTTTCCTTTCTGTAGACTGTTTTTTTTCTTATTGACTGTTTCTTAGCCTTACAGAAACATCCCAGTTTCAGGAGATCTCATTTAATCATTGTTGATTTCAGTGTTTGTGCTACTGATACTATAAGTGAATTCCTCCTACCCATGTGTTTAAAGTTACTTTGCAGTTTCTCTTCAATGAGATTCAGTGTGGCTAGATTTCTGTTGGTGTCTTTGATCCACTTGGACATAAGTTTTATTCATTGGTATAGATAAGCACCTGTTTGCATTCTTCTCCATGTTTATGTCTATTTGTGCCAGCACAATTTTTGAAGATACTTTCTTTTCTCCATTGTATAAAGTTAGCCTCTTTGTCAAAAATTAAATGTTCATCGGTGTGTGGACTAGTATTGGGGTCTTTGATTCAATGCCATTGACCCACTTGTCTGATTTTATGCTAATACCAAACTATTTTAATTATTTTAGCTATTATTTTGGCTCTTTTTTTCCATATGAAGTTGAATATTGCACCTTCTTGATTTGTGAAGATTTGTGTGTGAATTTTTGCGGGGTTTGCAGTGAATCTGTACATTGCTTTTGGTAAGACTGCTATTTTTATTATATTTATTCTACTTCTACTTATCAAAATGTGTGGAGCTCTTTCCATTTTTTTTGATAATTTCCTCATTTTTTTTTTCAAAGTCTTTAAGTTCTTGTCATACTTCTTTGGTTAGTGTTACCCAAAGGTGTTTTATGTTGTTTGTGGCTGTTGTAAAATTCATATCTCTGATTTCATTTCCAGCCTTTTTATCATTTGTATTTAGGAGGGCTAATGATTTTTTTCATTCGTCCTTGCATCCTGTTATCCTTTCTAGGTGTTTATCACTGTAGGAGTTCCCCAGTGGAATTTTTGGAATCAATTGTGAATAGTACCATGTCATCTTCAAAAAGAAAATGCTTGAATTTTTCATTTCTGATTTTTATCTCCTTGATCTCCCTTTGTTTTCCTATTGATCTAGGTTGAAATTTGAGTACTAGGATGATTCTATATAGAAAGAGTGGACAGCCTTGCCTTCTTCCTGATTTTAGTGCAATCACTTTCAGTTCCTTTCCATTTAATTTGATGTTGGATTGCTGTATTTTACTCTTATTATGTTATATACGTTTCTTGTATCCCTGATATCTCCAAGACCCTTATGACGAAGGGGTATTGAATTTTGTTGAAGGACTTTTCAGCATCTAATGAGATGATGTATTTTTTTTTCTTTCAGGTTATAGTGTAGGAAGGTCTTCTTTCTATGTATTGCTTTCATTGGTCAAATAAATAAACTGCCCTGGACTAGTTGATAGGGTGAACTCAGGAAGGCAGGGAAGACAGAACAGACTTCTGGGAGGAAGAGAACACAGGGAGAGAGCTGCCTGCCATAAAGCTACCAGGTCATAAAGCTGAATCTTTTTCAGTAAGCCATGAGCTTGTGGTGACAAACAGATTATTAGAAATGGGCTAATTAAGATGTGAGAGTTAGCCAATAAAAGGTTAGAACTAATGGGCCAGGCTGTGTTTAAATTAATACAATTTGTGTGTTCTTATTTCAGGATATAAGCTAGACAGGTGCCTGGGAGCCAAGCAGTGGGAAGTAGCCTGCCACTCCTTTTACAACAAGTTCATTATACCATGGATTATATTGACAAATTTTTGTATTTTAATCATACTTGCATCACTGGGATGAAGCCAACTTGATAATGGTAAATGATTTTTTATATGTTCATGGATTCAGTTTGCCAGTATTTTACTGAGTAATTTTGCATAAAAGTTCATAAGGGAGACTGATTTTTAATTTTCTTTCTTAGTTGAATCTTCTTGTGGTTTGTGTATCAGGGTAATTGTAGCCTTGTGAAAAAGAGTTTGGCAATGTTCCTTCTATTTCTATTGTATGAACCAGTATGAGGAATATAGGTAGTAGCACTTCTTTGAAGTTCTGTTCAAATTCTGTGCTAAGACCATCTGATCCTAAACTTTTTTTTTTTGGTTGTAAGACTTTTGATGGTTTCTGCTTTCAGCATAAATAATAAATTCCCAGGGACCAAAATATTATCAGGTAATGTCTCATTCTACCTTATATTCCTTTCTCATGCTGGTATTAGAGGTGTGCATCAACACCACCCAGGTTCTATGGCTACCAAACGTGGCTGGTAAGACTGAATGTGTGTGAACCCACTGCTTGGCCTATATGACAGAACAGTGTGGCTGCTTTGTACTGACCTTGAGGTAAGATTTATTTATTCAAACACAAATAATCTACCACTATTTTCCCATTTTGACTTAAATAAAAATAAGTAAACTATATATATATAATATATATACATATATATATATATATATATATTATATAATCTCAACAGTGTCTAGTCCTTTTTCATCTGAGAAATTCAGAGAAAATACTTCATTATCTAATATTTGAGTTCAATGTCTTCTATCTAATATAATTTCTATAGTAATTCACTTTCTGTTTTCTGTGAACAAGAAAGCTTTAACTTTAGTTATGTAATCTTCAACTTTCTCAGAGAATCAAAAAAGAAATAATATTAGCTGAGTAAATAAGAAGTTCAAGCAAGTAAACTTCAAAAGTTGTGAGAAATTTTAGAAATGGCTGGCTTCCTGGACATTCAACCTAAGTTTGTCTGCAATATTGGGGATTCATCTTCAACCTAAACTCCTAGAATATATAACACCCCTTTCTATGAACCTGGGATTTGAAGTAATATCCTGCTTCGTCTGGGCAATTTTTGACAGTCCCACTCTTTGGTGTCTTTCTTATCCAATTTCCATACTGACAGCCACGAAGGCAAGGACAGTTTCTTGCATAGTGACTCATTTTGCCACAATCATCTCCTCCAAAAGAGATTGGTGCTGCTGGGAGCACACATGTCTTGTTACCATAAAAATAAGAACTGATATTATTAAAATTTCTTAAATGTCATATTCTGTAGATTTCTGATGTATGTGGAAAAACAACCTGCTTATTTAAAATATATCTCTGTTTGATGTTGACTACCTAATACTGTACATATGTACAGAGTATTTTAACAAAATTAATCTGATTTATTTTGTATCAATATATAAAATGTGTATACAATATGTAAACATCTAATCCAATATAAAATATTTAAAGTAGTATTGACTTTTCAAAAGTTGATTCAATATTCCACCCTTTTGTCCTATCAAAACTATATCTCCCATTTTTCTTAAAAAAAAGTAACTTGAATCTAATTTCCTTTGTTTACCTTTTTTTTCTGACAAATACCATTAACAACTTGTAACCAACCCAATTAAACAATGACAAATATCCATAACCCATTGAAAAATCAAAACACCCATCCCACATCATGGAAAACTAGATGTAATATTCTTACATTTACTTTCTGCTGTCCGGAGGCAATAGTATCTTTAGAGTATCCTGAAAAGAAAAATTCGGGTTAACTGTGAAGTCCTGGGAAAGGTACCTGTATCATTGTTTTCCAGTTTCTGCATAATAAGAAACTGCAGGGCTTATTTCAAGTCCCTGCCAGAGGAATCTGTTTGGCTGGATTATTTCAGCTAGCCACCTTAAAATTGTTTCAAGCAACTTGCAGTTCATACTTGATCTAAAGGTGGTGTTTTCCACTTAGTAGTGTTGTCAGAGTCCTGGAGGAATCAACATTGTGGGGCACCTTTCTCTTTATGGAGACTTCAAATTTTGCTGTTAGACATGCTCATCGTTAACTGCAGAAAATTGATGGAGGCTTAAACCTGAATTCATGTACAGGAAGGTAGATATAACCTTTGTCTGAAATTAGTATTTTATATGATTATAAATAACATGACAAAAAGTTAAGTTTATATATGTATATATAAATATATATCTATATATCTGTGTATCTATATATATACATATATATATATATATATACACATATACATACATCTTAATAAAATCAGTTAAATGTTGTAGGAGTTTGCTTGTTTTCCTGGCTCCTCAGATTAGTAAAACCACACTGTAACTACGTTATTTGCAATAGCTTAAGCATATTTCTGTCTAACACTTATATCTTAAACTAACTCATGTCCATTAATCTCTGTATCACTACATGCCTGTGTATTACCAGAAAATTCTTTGATGTCCATCTCTTGTGGGGCTACATGGATTCTACCTGACTCCACCTTCATTCTCCCAGCATTTAGTTTAGTTTTCCTTGCCAAGCTCTGTCCTGCTCTGCTCTGCTATAGGCTCAAAACAAATTCTTTATCAACCACAGCGTACAGAGGAAAACCCAACATCAGTTGATATAAAATCAAAAAATAATGAGATTAGTGGCAATAAAATATGTTGTAGGGGTTTCTGTACTGCCTGGTTCCTCCAATTGTTAACTCCCAAAGAAATCACACAGATGTATGCATTAGTTATAAACTTCTTGGCCCATTATCATGTTTCTTATTAACTCTTATAAGATATATTAGCCCATTATTCTTGTCTATTTTAGCCATGTATCTTGGTACCTTTTTAGTGGGGCAGTAACCTCTTTCTTCTTCTGTGGCTGGGCCAGGACTATGGAAAGAGCTCACCTCTTCCCAGAATTCTCCTATCCTCATTTACCCACTTTTACTTTCTTTCTGGTTGTCCTGCCTATACTTCCTGTCTGGCTATTAGCCAATTAGCATTTATTTAAAATGTAACTGACAAGTTACAGATCATTGTCCCACAGCACTCCCTCTTCTTTTTTTTATAAAAAATAAGAACTCTGAATATAATATACTTTCTTTAGCTTTTCTCCTGACCATTAGCTATAACAACTTGTAAACAACATTCTAAACAAAGGAAAGTATTTATAGTCCATTTGGGGGAAAATTTGGTTGTATTTTTTTCAGGCTACTTCCTGCTGATTGAGGGCACTGATATCTTATGGGTAGCTAGAGAAAATTTAGATCAAGTTCTGATGGGAGTATCCTGTGAGTCTTGATCATCTCATGCAGCAGTCTTGAATGTGTTCTGGATATAGAACTCAGACATCTGGGCCATCTGTTCCAACTTGATATTTATCAGGTGGTTCCTTGACCAAACCTGATTTTTTTCTTAATTCAGAATGGATTTGTAGCATCTATTTTCTGTGGACACAAAAGCAAAAACTCTTCTCCAAATAACATATCTTTTGACTTAAATTTTGAAGTCAAGGTATTTTCAAAATACCTATCTTGGATTAATTCAGCAGCACTTATAAGCAAATATTTTATCTTTTTTCTGTACTCAGCATTCATACAATTCATAGAGCATAATAACATACATTATCCAGACTCTCTGTGTATATTTTTACCTTTATGTGGCTTTATTTTAACCTCTATTTCTCTCTTTTTTTTTTTTTACTTTTAATTTTTGGCTTTTTGAGATAGGCTCTCTGTGTATGTTTGGCTATCTTGGAATTCACTCTGTAGACCAGGCTGTACTTGAACTCACAGAGATCTATGTGCCTTTACCACCCAAGTGCTGGGACTAAAGTTGTGTACCAGAACACCTTGAATATACAGTGCCTGTCTCCCTCTGCCTCCCAAGCATTGGGATTAAAAGTGTGTGCTACCAAGCCTTGAAGTCACAAATACCTGACTGCCTCTGCCTCCCAAGTGTTGGGATTAAGGTGTATGCCACCACATCAAACTACTCTATTTTTAAGGACTTTAACCTTTTTCTTATTTCTCCCAAGCCTGCATATATGTTTTTAACATACTGCAAAAGATTTAGAAGTTTTCTTCATCTCTGAATCTATCTTTACTATATATCTCTCTTTTTTCTGTAAAGATGAGTTTAATTTGCTAAGCAATATGGAGAGCATGAAAGCTGTGCCTTTGACAGCTGGATCCAGGCCATTACTTAGTTTCCTGAGATTCCAGCCTCATGGCAGAAAAGGTATGGGCTGTAGTCATGTATATTGCTACAACTCTATGGAGTTTAAAGGTCCATGCCAGCAAGCAAGCTGCAACAGTCTGCTCACAAACCAAATGCTCTCTAGCCAGACCTCCTAACTGAAAAAGTCAGAGTTTAAATGGCAGGATAACCCAGAAAGCCTGCATTTTAAAATGGTGTGGGTTTTTTTTTTTCCTGTTACAGCTGAAAACCAAAAAGCATGTGGTCAGCTTTTAATCAACACCAATTATGTGTTTCCTGGCAGGGACTCTTTATAGAACTTCAAGGTTTTACATATAAAACTGAGTCAGGAAGACTCTCTTAAATGAGACACATTTACCCCTAGCAAACAGAGCCAACCTGAGAAAATGCTGCTATCCAAAAGCCATTCTTAGCTCTATTATTTTAAGTCTAGAATTATTCCCAAGATTTCTCAAGCTTATGTGGATGCAATTGTCCACGTGGGTGCAATTTGTTGTAGGGTTTTCTTTCATGAATGGTTCCCAGAATTGTTAAGTCTCAAAAAAATCATGCAGAGTACTACATAAGATATAAACTGATTCACCCATTATCTCAGGCTTCTTATGAACTCTTGTAATGCATATTAGTTCATTATTCTAGTCTGTGTTAACCATGTGGCTTGGTACCTTTTTCGGTGGGGAAGTCACATCTTGCCTCTTCTGTGGCTGGGCAAGGACTGGGGAAAGAGCTTCCCTCTTCCCAGAATTTTCTGGGTCTCATTGACCTGCTTTTATTTCCTGTCTTGTTATCCCACCTAAACTTCTTGCCTAACTACTGGCCAATCAGTGTTTATTTAACAATATAATTGAAATGATACAGAATTGTCCCACAGCAAAAATAGTCCATAATTATTTATTTATCTTCTGCCCCTTATCAGGTGTTTTTTTCTGACATGAGACAGAGATTTTGGATATCACATTCATAAACATATTTCAGTGATAACATGGAGAGGAACACACTCCAACTCCTTTGTCAGCTTTAATCTTTAAATTAATTGTGACTAAAAATGTCCATTTGTATTATTAGTCTATAGAGCATAGAAGAAACAAACTTTTGCTAATATGTGTGAATTTTTTCCTGTTGGAATTATGATAAACCAATAAATTAATTTAATCCTTTTCTAATAATATTTTTTCTAGATGATTTATCCTATTTCTTCAGATGTCTCAATTGTTCCTGGATTCCATAACTGGATATCTTTATTCTCCTTAAAGAAAAGAATAAAAACCCTTCCCCAACACAAATTTTGAGGAGATTCTCTTTTTGCAATTTATATCTGATCAAATGAAAATTGTTTTTACTTTTATAGGTTAGCCTGATTAAATGACAATGCTGTTTGATGAACTGTCATATATTCTAATCAACAGGTATCTCCTGTTCAGATTTAATCTTTATCATTTTTGATGGTATCCATACCATAGTTTTCTTTCTCTGTGGTAACAAAAGCAAAACCCCTTCTCCAATATAAACCATGTCCTGGTATCCTTTCTGAGGCCAGTACATCTTTTAGTTATATTGGCTGATTTAAATCTGTAGTTTTTTTTTTCTTCTTTTCAAAGTCTCTCTGCAGTTGTCACTTTATCATTAGCATTTAGAAAATTCAAAGTTAATAAAGTATTAGGAAATCTATTTCTGGTGATATTTATCATCCTCTTTTGTTTATTTACATTTTCTTTAGAGTTTGATTTGATTTTTCTATATGTTTGCCCTATAGGATTTTGTGGTATATTTCTAATAGGCTTGATGCTAATAAAAAACAAAAACAACTGTTTTATTTTTCTTAGAGATATATGCTAGAGTATGACATAGTATTCCCCTCTGTAGGCTGTGAGTTGGTTGGTGCCAAAGGCCTATGACAGGGAAAAATATGAACAGAAATATAGAGAAACAGTAGTTGGAGTCAAAAAGATGCCATGTAACTGGCAAAGGAGACAGATTCCCTGGAACTTAACCTGGAAGTCACAGCCTTGTGGCAATGCACAGAATAATAGAAATGTGTTAATTCAAGATGTAAGAGTTAAATAATGAGAAGTCTAATTGACAGGCCAAGAAGTCTTTTAATTTGTATAGTTTCTGTGTGATTATTTAAGGTCTTGGCAGTCAGGAAATGAATAAACAGTCTCTGTCTACAAAATGGCATGCAAGTATGAGGCAACTACATCCACATAAAACCTGAGATACCTTGGAAACAAATTTTAGACAAAAAAAATTAGTAAAGCCTCTGGTAGTCATATTTTTTTTCCAGATGGCCTCTGTTTGTTGGTTGCTTAAAGAGAGGTCCTTTTGATTCCAGATTGATAGCGAAAGATGCATGGCTTCCTAATGAAAAGGTTTCCTGCTTCATGCTACCTCTAAAAGCTCTGGCACTTTTGGGAAATCTGGCTATATAGAATTTGAACAGGGTATGTGATCAGAATGCTATAGGTTGATTGATAGCAAAGTAGACCAGATGTGATCCTGGAGCTAGGGTGGAGAGCATCATTCATAGAGCTGGCAACAGGAATACCTCCATCATGTTGGTCTGGGCAGAGCCAAGAGGCAAATCGGGCTTATTTTTATTCATGACCACTTAGCAATTAAAAAAATAATGCTTCTGGTCAGAAAAAAAGATTACAGACAGATAGACAATAAAGATTCAGATGAACAAAACATCTGAATGGGTCACAATAAACTTCAAAAATATATGTAGGCTTGACAGAGAATGAAAAAAGAATAGAAAGTTGTAAAAATAAATAATTTTAAAGAAAATAATGAATTCTTTAAAGAGACAGAGTAAAGACAATCATTGATTACAGGAGTAAAGAAAAATAAGCTATGTAAAGAAAATATACATAGAGTTGGAAAAATATATATAATTGTGTATTCTTTGACTTATTTCACTGTGCATGAACTAAGTACAAGGAGATATTTAATTGTATGTGCTTCTAAGTTAAACCAACATAAATTATCTTAAATTAAAAATTTGAGACTAAAAATATGTTACTTCAGAAAGGAGGTTCTGCTTTTGTTTCAGCAGACAATAGAAAGCTGTGAATTCCTTACTGATTAATATGGTTTGATCAAACAAGACCCCCTGAAACAATGACCCAGATGATCTAACATTCATTTCAGCTTCAGGACTGCTGGCTAAGATGAACCAACCACAAAGGATACCCCAAGAAAAACCTCCTTACCAGCACCCACAATCAGCAGGAAGTAATCTAGAGAACAACACACAAATTCATTAAATAATTGTTTATAAATGTTTGTTTACATTAAAAGGGGGATATGCTATAAAGATTAATACTTTGCATTTGTATGAATCTTGGTTTTCAAATAAAAATTTAAGCACTATTTTGTTATATTTCTGCTCTTGATTAAGGTATTGTGTTTGTGCAGCTCATTTTAATGTGTAATGTATTGTTAAAAATACAGAACTCAGGACCGTGAGGGGTGCACCCACATACTGAGACAATGGGGATGTTCTATCAGGAATTCACCGAGGCCAGCTGGCCTGGGTCTGAAAAAAGCCCGGGATAAAACCGGTCTCGCTGAACATAGTGGACAAGGAGGACTACTGAGAACTCAAGAACAATGGCAATGGGTTTTTGATCCTACTGTACCTATTGGTTTCGTGGGAGCCTAGGCAGTTTGGTTGCTCACCTTACTAGACCTGGATGGAGGTGGGTGGTCCTTTGACTTCCCACAGGGCAGGGAACCCTGATTGCTCTTTGGGCTGATGAGGGAGGGGGACTTGATTAGGGAGGGGGAGGGAAATGGGAGGCGGTGGTGGGGAAGAGACAGAAATCTTTAATAAATGAATAAAAAAATTAAAAAAAGAAAAAAATACAGATTAATAGATAGTCATTTATAATAGTCAAACTGTAGTCAAATTAGTTAGGTTTTCTAGATTTACAGAGATATATTTCAGTTAGTATAATTGAAGTTATACAATCTTCAGTGCTCCAAAGACTCACAGAATGTAGCATTTAAAAGGTTTTAAGAAATTGGTCTTTTCTCTACAGTGAGACATGTCTGCTTCTGGCAGCACCAGTTTCTCCAGAGAGAAGGATGGACAAAAAAGAGGGTCCTTATGGATTTTGTTAGCCATTTAGTCAAGAAACTAGTCATGCCTGTACTTCTTGGTGATATTCTATATGAACTGGACATGGAGAACTGACAGAAATATGACTACCAAACTTGCCATGAGATGGTGAGATGATCCTTTGTGTTTCTGCTTCATGAAAGAACTGCCAAACATTTTGAAGGACATAGAAGAAAGCGTCTGATAAAATTTGCCATTACAAGGCAGAACAGATATGCAAATTTCCTGATTCATGGAAAAGTCAGCTGCATATCATGGTTCTGTAGGCTGAAGATGGATAGCCCAGTGTTACAAAATAATGTTGGGTTACTGTACAAGCAAAAATATATCTCTGTCAATTTTGGATGCTTTTCTAGTTTCTTTTTTATATTTTTAAATTTCTTTTATATTTCATTATAAATAAAATCAATCAAAATTCACACTTCCTCCCCTTCTCCAACTTACTTCCCCCCCTCTCTCCCCCACATGCCCTTATCCCCCTAGTCCTAAAAGGTGGCAAGGTACCCTGCCTTGTAGGAGGTCCAACGCCCTCCTCTCTACATCCAGGTTTATGATGTATGCAAAAAAAAAAAAAAAAAAAAAAGAATGGAATCCCAAAAACGTCAGTAAATGCAATAGAGACATACCAGTGACATTATGATTGGCCCCTCAGTCTGCCCCAATTGTCAACTACATTAAGCATGTCCAGTTTGATTGTGTTCTCATTCAGTCCCAGTCAAGCTGGAGTTGGTGAGCTCCCATTAGCTCAGGCACACTGTCTCAGTGGGTGAAACTACCCCTCATGGTCCTGACTTCCTTGCTCATATTTTCCTTCCTTTCACTATCAACTGGATCTTGGGAGCCCCGTCCACAGCTCCAATGTGAGTCTCTGTCTCTGTCTCCATGCATCACCAGTAGAGGTTCTCTGGTGATATTCAAGGTAGTCATCAGTCTGACTAAGGGACATGGCTATTTCACGTACCCTCTCCTCTACTGTCCAGGGTCCTAGCTGGGGTCATTCCTGTGGACTCCTGGGAACCTCTCCAGAACCAAGCCCCTTGCCAAACTCAAAATGTCTCCCTCAATTAAGATATTTCCTTCCCTAATCCCATATCCATCATTCCTCCATTTCAACCATCCCACGCCCCGAAGGTTTTCCCAGCCCTCACCTTCTCCACTCTCCTTCCCCTTCTCCCATTCCCTCTACCACACTCCCCGACCTCATGCTCCCAACTTTTGCCTGGCCATCTTGTCTACTTCCATTTTCCAGGTGGATCTATATTTGTTTTGCTTTGGGTTCACCTTATTACTTAACTTCTCTATGATCATGAATCATAGGTTCACTGTTCTTTGTTTATGGTTAGTTTACACTTATGAATGAGTACATACCATATTCATTTTTGGGGTGTCTGGTTTATCTCACTCAGGATAGCATTTTCTACTTCCATCCATTTGCATGTGAAATTCAAGATGCCATTGTTTTTTTTTTTTTTTCTACTTTTTACCATTGAGTAGTACTCTAATTTGGAGTTGTGCCACACATTCTTTATCGATTCTTCCGTTGAGGGACATGTAGGTTGTTTCCAGATTCTGGGTATTACAAATAATGCTGCTATGAACATAGTTGAAAAAATGATTTTGTAGTATGATTAGGCATCACTTGGGTATATTCCTAAGAGTGGCATTGCGGAATTATGAGGTAGGTTGACTCCCAATTTTCTGAGAAACCACCACACTGATTTCCGGTTGCACAAGATTGCATTCTGACCAGCAATGGATGAGTGTTCTCCTTACTCCACATCCTTTCCAGCATAAGCTATCATTAGTGTTTTAAATTTTAGCCATTCTGACAGGTGTAAGATGGTATCTCAAAGTTGTTTTGATTTCCATTTCCTGGATAGTTAAGGAAGATGAACATGTCCTTAAGTATCTTTTGTCCATTTGAAATTCTTCTGTCGAGAATTTTCTGTTCAGTTCAGCACCCCATTTTTAATTGGGTATTTAGAATTTTAGTGCCTAGTTTCTGGAGTTTTGTTATATTTTTGAGATCAGACCTTTCTCTGATGTAGAGTTGGAGAACATATCCTCCCATTCAGTCTTTTAGTCTGTCTTAATGACAGTGTCCTTCACTTTACAGAAGTTTCTCAGTGTTAGGAGGTCCCATTTATTCATTGTTGCTCTTATTGTCTTTGCTACTGGGGTTATATTTAGGAAGTGGTCTCCTGTGCCCATGCATTGTAAGCTACTTGCCAGTTTCTTTTCTATCAGGTTCATTGCGGACAGATTGATATTGAGGTCTTTAATCTATTTGGACTTGAGTTTTGGGAATGGTTATGGATCTATTTTTATTTTCTACATGTTGATATCTAATTATGCGAGCATCATTTGTTGAAGATGCTTGCTGTCTTCATTGTATAATATTAGATTTTTTTCAAAAAGCATGTGTTCATAGGTGTGTTGATTAATATCTTTGTCTTTGATTCAATTCCATTGTTCAACCTCTCTGTTTTTATGCCAATACCAAGCTATTTTAATTACTATAGCTCAACATTAAAGCTTAATGACAGGGATATTGAAGCCTCCAGATATTTCTTTATTGTAAAGATTGTTTTGGCTATCCTGTAATTTTTGTTTTTCCATATGAAGTTGAGTATTGTTCTTTCAACATCTGTGAAGAATTCTGTTGGGATTTTGCTGGGGATTACATTGTATCTATAGATTGCTTTTGGTTGGACTTTCAATTTTATTATGTTTATTCTACCAATTGAAGAGCATGGGAGAGCTTTCCATTTTCTGGTATCTTCTTCGGTTTCTTTCTTCAAAGACTTAAATTTCTGTTTTTATTATTATTTTATTTTATTACTTTAAAAAATACCATCCAAATTCCTGCTTCCTCCCCTCCTCCCATTCCCCACCCACTTCCTCCACAAACCCTCCCCCACCCCATCCAATTTTAAGAAAGGACAAGGCACCCTGAGCTGTGGAACATCCATGGCCTTTTCCACTCTATCCTGGTGGAGCAGGAATACATTCAAAGAGAATAGTAATACAAAAAGCCAGTACACGCTGTAGAGAAAAAACCAGTGCCATTATCATTGACCTCTCAGTCTGCCCCAACTGTCAACCCCATTCAGAGGGACTAGTTTGATACCATGCTCATTCATTCCCAGTCCAGTTGGAGTTGGTGTGGCACATCTTTCATTTCTTTAGGTATTGTTACACCACTATATTTTATGTTATCTGTGACTATTGTGAAGTAGTAAAGTTTTGCTGATTTTTTTCTTGGCTTCTTTATCATTTGTATATGGAGGGCTACTATTTTTAGTTGATCTTGTATCATTCCACATTACTAAATGTATCCACCAGCTGTAGGAGTTCCCTGGTAGGGTTTCTGAGTTCACTTATATATACTATTTTTTTTTCTTTTTTTTTTATTGAGAAAAGGAAAAAAAAAGTTTCTGCCTCCTCCTAGCCTCCCATTTCCCTCCCCCACCCTCCACCCCTCTCCCCCCCCCCCCCCCCCCTCCCCCCACCCCCCTCCATTCCAACGAGCATTCATTGGTCCCTGCCCTGTGGAAAGTCCAAGGTCCTCCCCCCTCCGTCCATGTCTAGGAAGGTGAACATCCAAACTGGCTAGGTTCCCACCAAGCCGGAACATGAAGTCAATATCAGTCCGAACACACTGAACCTGATAGAAGAGAAAGTGGGAAGTACCCTACAACAGATGGGCACAGGAGATCGCTTCCTATGTATAACCCCAGCAGCACAGACACTAAGGGCAACATTGAATAAATGGGACCTACTAAATCTGAGAAGCTTCTGTAAAGCAAAGGACACTGTCACTAAGACAAAAAGGCAACCTACTGACTGGGAGAAGATCTTCACCAACCCCGCAACAGACAAAGGTCTGATCTCCAAAATATATAGAGAACTCAAGAAACTAGACCTTAAAATGCTAATTAACCTAATTAAAAAATGGGGCACTGAACTGAACAGAGAATTTTCAAAAGAAGAATTTCAAATGGCCAAAAGACACCTAAGGTCATGCTCAACTTATTAGCAATCAGGGAAATGCAAATCAAAACAACTTTGAGATATCATCTTACACCTGTCAGAATGGCTAAAATCAAAAGCACCGATGATAGCCTTTGCTGGAGAGGCTGTGGAGGAAGGGGTACACTCATCCATTGCTGGTGGGAATGCAATCTTGTGCAACCACTTATATATACTATTATACCATCTGCAAATAATGAAAAATTGACTTCTGTCTTTCCATTGTGAATCCACTGATTTCCTTTTTTTTTTTTATCATATTGCTCTAATCAGAACTTCAAGAACTGTGTTGAAGGGATACATAGAGAAAGTGCAGCCTTGTCTTTTTTTTTTTTCTAATTTTAGTGAAATCACTTTGCGTTTCTCTCCACTTAATTTGATGTTGGCTGTTAGATTGTTGTATATCGCTTTTATTATGTTTAGATATGTTTCTTTTGTCCCTGATCTCTCTAAGACCTTTATCATGAAGAAGTGTTGGATTTTACTAAATGCTTTTCAACATGTAAAAAATGATCATGTGTTTTTTTCTTACAGTTTATTTATATGATGTATTATATTTTTAGATCTTCATATGTTGAACCATCTCTACATCTATGGGATGAATCCAACTTGATCATGGAGGAAGGTATATTTTGATGTGTTCTTGTGTTTGGTTTGCCAGCATTTTATTGAATATTGTTGCTTCTATGTTCATGAGTGAGATTGGTCTGTAATTCTCTTTCATGGTTGAGACTTTGTGTGGTTTCAGTATCAGGGTAATCTCATAAAATGAGATTGGCAATGTGCCTTATGTTTCAATGATGTGGAACCCTTTGAGGAGTATAGGTATTAGCTCTTCTTTGAAGTTCTTGTATAATTCTTCACTGAACGCTTATGGTCTAGGGAGGGTTTGCTGACTGCTTCTACTTTCTTGCAATTTAAAAATCTGTTTAAATTGTTTACCATATTTTGATTTAATTTTGGTATGTGGTACCTATTCAAAAGTTGTCTATTTTTTTAGAAAAAAAATTCCAATTTTGTGGGTATATGTTTTTGTAGTATGACCTAAATAGTCTCTGTATTTCCTCAGTGTCTGTAGTTATGTCCCTCTTTTCATTTATGATTTTGTTAATTTGGATGTTTTCTCTCTGCTTTTTGATTCGTTTGGATAAGGGTTTGCCTATCTTGTTTATTTTAATAAATTACAAGCTATTTGTCCCATTGATTCTTTGTACTGAATCATTTTTTTTCTATTTTATTGATTCCAGGCCTGAATTTGATTATTTCCTGTCTTCTCATTATCTTGAGTGATTCTGATTTTTTTTTTTTTTTTTTTTTTTTGGTCTAGAACTTCCAGGTGTTCTTTTAAGTCATTGGTCTGAGTTTTTTCCACATTCTTTTGTGGGCACTTAGTGCTATGTACTTTCCTCATAGCACGGCTTTTATAGTTTCCCCATAGATTTGTGTATGTTGTGCCTTAATTTTCATTGAATTCTAGGAAGTCTTTAAGTTCTTTCTTTATGTGTTCCTTGACTCAGGGATGGTTAAAAAAATCCACTGTTCAATTTTCATGTGTTTGTAGGATATCTGAAAAGAGTGTTAAGTTCTACATTTAAACTGTGGTGATCCAATAAGATACAGGGAATTACTCCAATTTTTTGGTATCTGTGGAAGTTTGCTTTGTTACCAAGTGTGTGGTCTTTTTTAGAGAAATTTCTTTGATGTTCTGAGAAGAAGGCATATTCTTTTGTGTTTAAATGGAATGTTCTATAGTTGTGTGTTAAGTCCATTTGTGTCATGACATGTCATTTCTCTTATTTTATTTCTCTGTTAAATTTCTGTTTGTTTGACCTGTCCATTGGTGAGCATGAAGTGCTGAAGTCTCCTATTATGACTTGTGGGTTTTGATGTGTGATTTAAACTTAAATAATGTTTCTTTTACATATGTGGATGTTATTTTATTAGGGTCACAAATGTTTAAGATTGAAATTTCTTCTTGGAGGATTATTCCTCTTATTAGTAAAAAGTGTCCTTTTCCAACTCTAATGATTTTTAGTTTGATATCAATTTTGTTAGATATTAGGATAGTTACACCCACTTGTTTCTTAGGTCTATTTGATTACAAACCTCTTTCAGACACATTGTTTGTCTATGAGGTTGAAGTGTGATTCTTCTGTACAGCAGAAGGCTAGATCTGGTTTTCATATTCATTGTCTTAGACTGTATCTTTTTATATGTGGATTAAATCTCTTGATATGAAGAGATATTTTGACCAGTATTAGGTAATTCCTGTTATTTTTTGGTGATAGTGGTTGAGTGTTTTAATTCTTTGGATTTTGCTGGTGAATGGTTATCTCTTGCCTGTGATTTTTTGGGTGTAGTTACATTCCTTGGTTTGTGGTTTTCCTTCTAGTACTTTCTATAGGGCTGTGTTTGTGAATAGTTGTTGTTTAAATCTGTTGTTTTTCATGGAATAAATTGTTTTCTCAATTTACATTGATTTAAAACTTTGATGAGTGTAATAGTCTGGGCCTGTATCCATGGTCTTCTAGTGTCTGCAACACATCTTCTCAGTACCTACTGGCTTTCATGGTTTCCATTGAGAATCAGATGTAATTCGGATAAGTCTACCCTTTTATGTTACTTGACCTTTTTCCTTTGCAGATCTTAATATTCAAGATAGAAGATATATTCTGTATCTTTTGCATTTTGATTATTATATGGTGAGGAGACAGATTTTTGATCCATTGTATTTGATGTTCTGTAAGCTTCTCTCTTCATAGGAATGTTTCTTTTTTTTTTTAGTTTGTGAATTTTTCTCTTTTGGATTTTGTTGAATATATTTTCTGTATCTTTGAGCTGGAGTTCTTCTTCTATCCCTATTATTCTTAGGTTTGGAAATTTCATGTTGTCCCAGATCTTATGGATGGATTGTGTTAAGAATCTGGTGAATTTATCATTTTCTTTGACAAGTGATTTGCTTTATAATGTGTTCTACATCTGAGATTCTTTCTTCTATCTCTTGTACTTTGTTGGTTATACTTGCCTCTATAGTTCCTGTTATTTTTTTCTAGATTATCCATTTTCTTAATTTCCTCAGTTTGTGTTTTCTTTATTGCCACTATTTCAGTCTTCAAATATTTTTTGTTTGCTTTATCTGTTGGATTGTTTTTCTTAGGTTTGTTTTAGAGATTTATTAATTTGTTCTAATTATATTTTGTTCATCTTTTTTTCATTTCTTTAATGGAATTTTTTTCTTTGAAAGTCTTCGACATATTCATGAAACTATATTTAAAATTGTTTTCTTCTGCTTTTTATGGATTATGATAATCAAGTTTTTCTTTTGTGTGACCATTGTGTTTTGGTATTACCGTGTTGCTATTTAGGATGTTGGATGAATTTTTGCATTGGTGCTTATCCATATCTTACTACACTTAATGGAGTCAATGTCTTTGAATCTTGGTCCAATCCTTGAACTTCCTTCCTGTCTGCATCTTTGAGAATTGTACTTCGTCTGCTTTGTACTTTCAATTTCTTTGTCTCAGGGATCAATGAAGTCTCTTATTCTGCTCCCCATGTCTTCTCTCCTGGTTGTGCTCTCTTGTGCTTTAGTGTTCCTCAATTGTTCCCCCCTGCAGTTAACTCTTCTCTTAGTATTCTTGGTATTTTAGCAAGCTGTGTTTCAGTGTTCCACTCAGGTTGCAGAACAATAGGTGACTTTGGGGGCTGGATGCTAGTGGGACTTGTAGCTAGTGGGAAGTCCAGTAGATAGGGTGGGTATTGAGGCATCATACCTGCAGAAATCTCTTCTGCTGGCTAGAGAAACCGAGGTGGTTGAGGGATAAGCCTGACATTTTGTCCCACTATGGAAGTCATAGAGAGTGGTGTGTCCTGTCACATGTCTGGTCACTCAACTCTTAGTCCTCTCTATACTGTAGCAAGCTGTGTTTCAGAGTTCTACCAGAGTTGCAGGAGTACAGGCAAGTTTGGAGACAGAATAGACTTAATATATTTCAGATTCCAGTGGATCTGGATAAATATTGATGCACCTTACCTGAAGGAAACTCTCCTACTGCTGGCTAGAGAAGCTGAGGCAGTTGAGTGAGGAGTCTGGGGTTTTGCCACACAATGGAGGTCCTAGGGAATGTGATGTCCTGTCATGTGCTGGTCACTCACCTCTTTTTTCTCTCTGTTTTGTAGCAAGCTGTGTTTCAGTGTTCTAACAAGGTTGCCACAAAATAGGCCTGTATTCAATTTTTAAAAGACTTGATTTTAGATTAAAAAAAAAAAAAAAACAACTATTGCGAGAATTAGGAATTTGGGAAGACTTCATATTGTGACCAAACTGTGACACATGCTGCCAACTTCATGGGGTGTCCTGGTCTGTACATAGTCATGAGGTAGTAGAATATCCTCTGTATTTTAATCTTTAGTCTCTGTGATTGGGCTATCACAACCTGATCCTATGTTACTGCCACTTTTCAAACTTTGGAGGCTTTGAGCCAGGACAGTATAAAGAATGAAATGGATCCCTGAGTAAAATTCATGGTACGCAGATTGCTCAGCTTCTTCTCTAAACATGTGCTTCCTCTACATTCCCCAGAGTGAATGAGGCAAGAACTAGGTGTGGACCCAGTGTAACAATATGACAGTGGTTCATTTTCTAGGAAAGATGGATACCTCTAGGCAGACTTTTCTTCTTCCAGTCTGTCTGTTCACAAATAAATTAAATAGAGACATAATATATTACACATATATACATATGCTCAGGCTGGTTACCAGTTAACTGTTACATTTAAAACAACCTATTTTTATGAATCTATATGTAGCTCCTGGCTTCACTTGTCCTCAAGCATATTTTGTATTCTCTGCAACTTCTGGTAATGCCTTCTGACTCTGTCCTTCTTCTTCTCAGAATTCTCCTTGCCTCACTCTTCTGCCAAATCTCTGTTGCCCAAGTATAGCTTTTATGTTAACCAATGAGAATACTACATATAAATATTGTTTCACAGAAGAAACCCAACTCATGCGTAAGAAAAGTGCATAACAGTGAGAACATACTAATCAAACTAATCAAATTAAGAACTTAGAAAAAGTATTATAAACAGAAGGGTGCCACCAAAATGTAACTTTAAAAATACAGGAACAGAAGAATTTGGTGGTCATGTTAGGCTTAGAACTGGATATGTTTTCATGCCAATATGGGTTTTCTGTGATCACTGTAGTCCTCATTTTTTTCTTATTCCTGACACACACTATAGGAATTTAGAGGTATTGATGGTCATATTGTAATAACCAAACAGAGTGGTATCCACATCTACCATTTTTAACAGGAAGGCTGACACCCCACATGCAAATACATTTTCTACCTCCCACTATGTTCTGTGGGAGCTCACATCTCTCTCGCAGAAGGCTGGCCTGTGAAGAACAAGAGGATATCCTTGAATATGAGACTGTTGGGACTTCTGAACTGCATGACAACCCTTCCTGGTGATTGTCAACCTTTCATGCATGTGTCCATGTAGGTTGTGACAACCTGTAATTTACAGAAATTGCTCTACTTTTTTTGAAGGATCCTGTCCCAAATACAGTTTCAGGAGTAAGTATCTGGCCTGGTGATGCCTTCAAAGTCATTGTCCCTCAGCTGCTCTATGCCTGGCTACTCCATTAACAGTGACTACTCCTGGAACTGAATCTGGTAGTCAATCCTCAGGGAAAAAGTTTGAGTGGATAAAGAATATAACCTATAATGATAGCAACAACTATGTACAATCTATCCCTCAAGAGTCACATCTTTAACACTAGAGAAACATCCAAAAACACATCCTTCTTGCAGCTTAGCTCTCTGATCAGTGAGGACAAAGCCACAAACTACTGTGCTAGTGAGGAGACTGCAGTACAAGACCAGACACACACCTCCTTGCAGATAACTCTAATCAGCAGGGGGCGCTCAGGCATAATCAATCACAGGAACTCCGTTTCAGAGCAGGGAAAGAAAACCTGTTTTTCTCTTTGTTTCTATCTGCCCCAAAACAAAGAATAAAGGGGTTCTTTCCTTTCTCTAAACATGAAATATTTTGTTTTTGTAAAGTCAAATTTATTTGTTTCTAACTGTGTCTCTTAAGATAGGGTACAAAGCAGTATTTTTTGATATTTGCAATGTGGATGAAGTCTTTCCCAACTGAAACATTTCCCTGATTTTAATGAAAATAGTTTTTTGGAACTCAGCTAATCTCACATGACAGTAGTTTTCACATAATAACTGTGGTTCCACTTTTGATTATTCACACACTCCACTCTCAGAAACATCTGTACATTGGACCATTTCCTAATCTGTTCACACAAACAAGTTGCTGGAATGAATAGAGAATGAGACATATTGTGATAATGGGATCACATCACTGCACTTGTATTATCCACCAAGTAATGCAAAATAGGGGATTTCCTGGTGTCAAGAGTGTATGGATGAGTACATTTAAAAACTCTGCTATCAATGGTAACTGCCTCTCAAAGATAGCCTATTTTGAGAAGAGAAAACATATCAATTGATTATAGAATTTCAGCATCATATTAAAAAATACTAAAGTGTTTACACTGATCAGTAATATTTTTAAATATGACAGAGAAGGACCCACCTATGACAAAGAAGATATGTGAAAATTGTGTCTTCAGATAAACTTGGACATTCACCATTAGAGCTTTGTTCAGTGGTTGATCATCTCTTCCAAAGACTGTCACAGGACTATAAATATAACCATAATACAGACCCTGAAACACAGTGACTCACCCATGTAGTTAAAATAAAACCAACAGTGTAAATGGGCTTTGCCATAAGCCTGTCTAAGTTACAAGCAGTTAACAAGATGTAGATTAAACACTATGATATTTTTGTCAAACTCTGCCTGAACATTAGAAAAATTTGAATTATCAAAGGATGAGACACAAGGTCTGAAATAGATATCTCTAAATATCCCCCAAACTATGATAATTTCACAAACAAGGTGACACAGCATGTATAGTTGTTGAAATCTCTCAGAACCTGCAATGAACAGCTACCCCTCCATTGAAAAGATCTGTCACCAATATGGATAACCATAGCCTAAATATCATTCATAATGTATCAAAGACTCAAACCTAAGATTTCTAAGGATGAAGAAGTGAATGGATATCCCGTCAGGTCAGACAAGACCTACAGAATATTCTCAGTTGTTAGGATTCCTAAATGACAGTCATACCTCGGACTCAATAGTGCAAAGAGGACATGGGAGACAGGTATACTTTTGATGAGAGCAGAGGGGAGGAATTTATCTTCATGTACACAGACCATTGTCTGCATGTCATGATTCTCATCATTTCTCATTTGTCTGGGAGTAGATAAACAAGGTTGGGATCAATAAAATATTCTGTAGGTCTGTGCATTTATTTCCTCCAGAAAACTCATAAATAGCCTGATCTAAGAGTGACATTTGCCTTGCACTCTGCTAACCACTTATTTCCTTTACAGACTCAACAATACAGTGCTGTCCCAGTCTCGGGCTGAAAGCCCAGTTCTGACCATTGAGTTCCAATCTCCTTTACACATGGGCATCAATCAAAGTTTGTATCTTCTTTCAGTGCTTCTCTATTCCAAGCTGTTCTATGACATGAGACTCTCAGGGTTTAAGGAAAAGAAACTGGGCATGTGACTCATAGTGTGCATGAGCAATGGTGATGTTCACTGTTCTCAAGTTTCCTGTTCACATGTAACTACAAGAGCTATATTTGTCTTGATTAAACTCTCCAAAGCCATGCTCTTCAAATGTGCTTTCTTTAGATTATCTGTAATCAACTATCATATTAACTTGGTTTATTAGCATTCAAAAAGTACTCGGACATGCTGGTATTATAGTATCAATTGCTGGAAGCATAGCTGATTTGACAATGTGCTGGGCTTCTCATACTCATATGGCATTGGGGAAAGAGTAGTGGGATTCGAAGCCGAGATTAAATGTAAGAGATTCTGTCCTCAGCAGCCCTGGTTTGTACACATTGCCCAGTTTTCTGAAAATGGATTGTGATTTTTAGTAGTTATAGATGGATATCAACTAGACTAGTGAATAGGAGTTTTATATTTTGCAGGTATATGAGGAGGGTTTTTTAGCCCTGATTTTGATTAGCAAGTTTTGTTTACATTGATTTTTAAAATGGCTGATGTGGGAGTGTCATATCAATCTGTTGATTTCATTGGCTGAGCAATAAAGAAACTGCTTGGCTGGCCCTCATAGATTAAAGCATAGATGGGAGGAGAAAACAGAATAGGATGCTGGGCGGAAGAGGAAGTGAGGTCAGACTCTGCTCTGCTCCCGGAGAGACCCGACAGCTCTGCTGGAGCAGAGACACCATGCTCAGCTCTCCCAGGCAACTCCAACCCACGATGGACTTAGGCTAGAATCTTCCCGGTAAGCGCACCTTGGGGTGCTTACACACATCATTAGAAATGGGCTAGTCCA
>NW_026068278.1:560464-565625 GCF_014885135.2 Alexandromys fortis | reverse complement strand
AGGCTAGAATCTTCCCGGTAAGCGCACCTTGGGGTGCTTACACACATCATTAGAAATGGGCTAGTCCAGGTGCGAGAATTAGCCTGTAAGGGCTAGAGTTCATGGGCCAAGCAGTTCTTTAAATGAATACAGTTTGTGTGTTGTTATTTCGGGCATGAGCTAGCCAAGCGGCCGGGGTGTTGGGGACACAGTCCCGCCGCTCTTATTTCAACAAATGGCCATTTCCCTATAAACAAACACACACCTTTGAAACACAGAGGTAGACAAAAGGATCCTTTCAAATCTGAGTCTTATGCTACTCTGTGTCAACACTTTGCTATGATTTTGTCAAATGAGTGATAGTGGGAGGAGTGTTATCAAGTACAGAATGAGTTATTTTTATAATTAAAATTTTCTTTTAAGCTGGCAAAACATACAAGGAAGAAATACATTTATTTTTTTATTATTATGCCAGAATACATCTTCCTGTAGATGATAAAGAAAGTTATAAACAGTTCTACAGATGTTTTTCTATAGTGGAAAAGATGCATGTGGGATTATTAGCATAAGAACATTGTTTTAACCCTTTAGTAGCAGTTTGGCTGCTTAGGCTGTTAACCACATGAGGGCTGGCAAACTACTGGGCAGTCGTTTGGACATTTCCTTGGCCTATAATTTGATGATAAGTAATGCTTATATGGGTCCCTGCAATTGGCTATAAACACCACTGGACGGGTGATTGTTGATAATATTCTGACGCCACAAACTAAACTGATGGGAGGTGAAAATTACTTTCCTAAATGCTTGCCAGTCAAAAGGTATTCTTTCATACATATTTGCCATGTGTCTATTATTCCTGAAGAGAAAATACTCTCAGCCCCTATCTTTACCACTATCTGATATCATTATACATGGTGAATGTGGAGTTTACAAAGGTAGGATTTTGGTTTTCTTCTTTAATTTTTATTATTACTTAATATTTAATATTTCCCCCTGAATAGCTTTTTAAATGTGTCAGTGAATGTGGATCATGTAATACATTAACATATGACAAGAAATCATGCAGAGAATATGCAAGATATTCAATAAAAATACACATTTTTGCTATTTCCTTTTCATTCTGTGAGACTGTTTAAATACATTAACCTGGTTCCAGAGGAATAAATGATTTACCTTGATAGGTCTTTTAGAGGAAAACAATTGGTCACTGATTCCCTCCACAGCAAGATTCTGAATGTAAGAATTTCATGCATGGTTCTTAATAATAGTCTATTGTTGGTGTTAATCTTAAAGACACTTTGGATACAATTTATTAAGGTAAGATTTTTTACCTATTGCACACATGCAGGAGTATCCTAACAATGAGCTATATTTGAAAGACTATGTGAGAAGACAGAGGTGTGGTCTGGAGGAAGAGCACTGCTTCTTCCTTGTACTGCAAGTTGAAAGAGAACCCAACAGAACTATTTACAGAAAAAGAAACAAGGAAATAATAGAAGGCTGCCTTTTGGGGACAGATCTGCCTATTGGTGCTTCAACCTGAAATGCCTATATTTCCCTTTGTTTTGGAAACTCTTGACAACCCAGAGAGATGAGGTAGGAGTCTTTGGAAAATATCCAGGATCTGACTGCTTTGATGACAGGGATGAAAAAAATTAATAACCTCCCCAAGGAATAATGCTTCTTATTAATTCATTCTAAGCTTGCCTAACACTCAGTACTCCAAAATGACTCACTAATACATTGACTATTCCAAACTCAGGGCACAAAGTGAGTAGATATATTTCATTAGTGTTTCCTCACACAAGATTCTAAGATGTGTATATGCAAACACATTAATAATAAATGCATATTCAGCAATACTTCTTTCTATCACATAAAGAAAAGAAATCAAAAGACTCCCCTTCATTTAATTTACCCACGAACAAAGCCAAATTTGAATTCTCTACTTCACTCTCTTTTTCAGACTCATACAACTATCTTTCTGTTTTATTATTTTGAATATGTGTCCATCTTGCCATCTCTATTTCTATCTATCTCTATCTCTATTTCTCTATCTCTCCTTTTCCACTTTCTCTCTGTGTGTATGTGCATGTGTTTGTGTGTGAGAGAAAGAGAGACAGAGAGAGAGAGACAGAGAGAGAGAGAGAAAGAGAGAATATTCATGTGTGTATTAGAAGTGCAACCTATATTTATTTAAAAGCACAGAAAACGTTCCGTGGAAAGGAATGAGGGATATTTACAGAAATCTCTAATATAATTGTAGAGGTGGTTCCTTGTTACTGACTCCAAATGACTCAAATAATAAATAGTATGACTGACATTATTGTATTTAAAGCAATATCTTTATTATTTCTTCAACAATTCTTCATATTCATTTATAAGATTTTTTCCAAACTTATATTTTGAGTTATCCATCAAAGACTATCATAACACATATAAAACACAATCAATATCCTTAAGTCAGAAGCACTGAAGAACAAATAACAGGATCTGAACTGTGCATTATGTTTTCTTAAAAGATCCGATTAATGACAACTAACAGGTATTATTTGCAAATAGCTTGTCTGTTCGGAGTGGGACACAATGTTCACTTCTTGCTCTCATTACTGGGACACCATTTGGCTTGAACATGTGTAGGTCTTGTGCTACTACAGTCTCCGTGAGTTCATATGTGTATCAGTACTGTTGTGTCAGAAAGACACTGCTTCCTTGGAGTTGTCCATCACTGCTGGCTCTAACCGTTGTTCTGTTTCCCCTTGCACATAGATCCCTGAGCCTTGAAGGTAGGACTTTAATGAAAACCTCCCCCTTAGGAGTGAGTGTCACAAAATCTTTCACTCTCTGTACATTGTTAAATTTGAGTCTCTGTGTTAATTCCCATCTACTGGAAAAAGAGACTTTTCTGGTTATCAATTTTGCATTTTGTATTTTGAAAGAGACTGACAAGGAGAGAGAGAGAGAGAGAGAGAGAGAGAGAGAGAGAGAGAGAGAGAGAGAGAGAGGAGGGAGAGAGAGAGAGAGAGAGAGGAGGGAGAGAGAGAGAGAGCGCGCAAAAGCAGAAAGTTGGGAGGTTAGAGATGTGGGGAAGATCTGGGAGGGGAAAATACATAATAAAAAACTATCTGTGAAATATTCAAATAAAACAATTATGCCCATGTTAAAAAATAAAATAAAAATAAAAAGACCTGATTGTATTGAAATACATGTCAAGGAATATTTGGTACTACATTATTAACTTTAAATTAGGTTAATGATAACGATAAGTGAACAGCAATTATTGCAGTCTTATGTTACTTTAAAAGTGTGTTTTTTAATCTCCTTGAGATTAAAAACTGCAATTGTTTCAGTTTTTAGAGTGCAAAAGATATTTTTATTACAATGTAATGTCACACATAAGGACTGCAGCTCAGATGAAAAGATATCCTGGCAGTCAGGAGCCAGGAAAAATCCTGAAATCACTGAAGGGCTAGCAGCTTTCAGCTCTGCTCTGGGGAACAGTTTCCCAATGCACGTGTAATAACTCTGCTCCAGCAGGGAATGGTGTCCCTGTGAACCTGTTAAGGCTCTGCACCAGTCACAAGAAGTGTTTCAATTATACTCCATTGCTCTTCTAGGGAAATTTTTTCCAACAAAAGTGCTATAGCTTTATTCACCCCATCTCTGGCTAAAGTTGTTACAGCTGGACTCTGCTTTTGTGAAAATGTCACAACACAAAGCAAATGTCATTTGAAAGATATTCTGGGAAGGAAAAATTTTGGGAGGTGGTTGCTTCTAGGGTGAGAAATAGCAGCAAACTGAACAGAGTACAGAGCTTAAATAGGGTTACGTGAGAGGGGCTGTCCAGTGTTGCTTCGGGTTAGTGATTTTTGTAGCATGATATTGAAGCAAGATCAGGGATTCATAGAATTTCATGGTCAAGGATTAGTGAGATTTCATGTTTAGGGACCTTAGTGTTTGGATAAATTTAAATCAACGGGTCCTGGGGTCAAGTCAGAGACAGGCTGTTTTTCATTGACCTTTCCCCCTATAGGTATAATTGCTGTAATTTTGTTAAAGATGCTATTATTTTATTTTCAAAGAACTCATATAGTGTTTCAAAGTATGTACATGTTAACTGGGGAGTCATAGGATCATTCATTATCTTATGGCCCCACTATGTGGCTCTATTTCAATCCCAGTATCTTGCACTACAATCTTTAGCCTTTACGGAACAAGAACCTCTACTGATACAGCATCACCTTTCTCAATACATTTTTGTTCATGTTTATTCTAAATAACTTTTAATATTAAATAAATACTATAGTTACTGATAATATCAAGGGTTTGATGTCACTGACAAATGTCTTTACCTCAGAACGATTATAAATCATGCTCCAGTATCAGAGATCTATTCCCTTTTACAAATATGAATGTCATGTGCTTAATATGTATGCAATCATGTGGGAAATTTATTGGGTAAGCATGAATTCCGCAGGACAATTTTATATAAGATGTTATGCATAGTTATTCTGAAATTGAAATGCTGTATAAAATATCAGCGACTTTATAATGCACTCTTTTTTTTTTTTGGTTTTTCGAGACAAGGTTTCTCTGTGGCTTTGGAGCCTGTGCTGGCACTAGCTCTGTAGGACCAGGCTAATCTCGAACTCACAGAGATCCGCCTGCCTCTGCCTCCCGAGTGCTGGGATTAAAGGCATGCGCCACCATCGCCCGGCTTATAATGCACTCTCATATATACCCCAACTGTATAGTAGAGACTGACCAGAGGGCAGACAAACACTCAATTTCAATTTTCTGAATTGGAGGGGACTATCTAAGGTAGTGGGAAGGCATCCATCAAGTGCCCGTAAGAATGTGGATCAAGAAAATATCTGTTTTTCTTTGGGATCACCTTCTTATTTAGCTTCTTTAGGAGATCAAATTATAGACTCACTGACATTTATTTATCTCTAGAAACCAATTATGAGTGAGTACATCCCAAGCTCATCTTTTTGGGTCTGGGTTACCTCACTCAGGATAGTGTGTTCTATTTCCATCCATTTGCATGCAAAATTCGAGAAGTCATTGTTTTTTACCGCTGAGTAGTATTCTAATGTGTATATATTCCACACTTTCTTCATCCATTCTTCCATTGAAGGACATCTAGGTTGTTTCCAGGTTCTGGCTATTACAAATAATG